>NC_090649.1:206907034-207092034 GCF_040937935.1 Hyperolius riggenbachi | reverse complement strand
CGTTGTACACGTGAGAAGTGGAATGAAAATCATACATAATCCCAAACATTTTTTACAAATCAATAACTGCAAAGTTGGGTGTGCGTAATTATTTAGCCCCCTGTGTCAATACTTTGTAGAACCACCTTTTGCTGCAATTACAGCTGCCAGTCTTTTAGGGTATGTCTCTACCAGCTTTGCACATCTAGAGACTGAAATCCTTGCTCATTCTTTGTTGCAAAACAGCTCCAGCTCAGTCAGATTAGATGGACAGCGTTTGTGAACAACAGATTCTCTATTGGATTTAGATCTGGACTTTGACTGGGCCATTCTAACACATGGATGTGTTTTGTTTTAAACCATTCCATTGTTGTCCTGGCTTTCTGTTTAGGGTCGTTGCCCTGCTGGAAGGTGAACCTCCGCCCCGTCTCAAGTCTTTTGCAGACTCCAAGAAGTTTTCTTCCAAGATTGCCCTGTATTTGGCTCCATCCATCTTCCCATCAACTCTGACCAGCTTCCCTGGCCCTGCTGAAGAGAAGCACCCCCAGAGCATGATGCTGCCACCACCATATTTGACAGTGGGGATGGTGTGTTCAGAGTGATGTGCAGTGTTAGTTTTCCGCCACACAGCGTTTTGTATTTTGGCCAAAAAGTTCCATTTTGGTCTCATCTGACCAGAGCACCTTCTTCCATATGTTTGCTGTGTCCCCCACATGGCTTGTGGCAAACTGCAAACTGGATTTCTTATGCTTTTCTGTTAACAATGGCTTTCTTCTTGTCACTCTTCCATAAAGGCCAACTTTGTGCAGTGCACGACTAATAGTTGTCCAATGGACAAATTCCCCCACCTGAGCTGTAGATCTCTACAGCTCGTCCAGAGTCACCATGGGCCTCTTGACTGCATTTCTGAACAGCGCTCTCCTTGTTCGACCTGTGAGTTTAGGTGGACGGCCTTGTTTTGGTAGGTTTACAGTTGTGCCATACTCCTTCCATTTCTGAATGATCGCTGGAACAGTGCTCCATGGGATGTTCAAAGCTTTGGAAATCTTTTTGTAGCCTAAGCCTGCTTTAAATTTCTCAATAACTTTATCACTGACCTGTCTGGTGTGTTCTTTGGACTTCATGGTGTTGTTGCTCCCAATATTCTCGTAGACAACCTCTGAGGCCGTCACAGAGCAGCTGTATTTGTACTGACATTAGATTACACACAGGTGCCCTCTATTAAGTCATTAGCACTCATCAGGCAATGTCTATGGGCAACTGACTGCACTCAGACCAAAGGGGGTTGAATAATTACGCACACCCCACTTATTTATTAGTTATTTATTTGTAAAAAATGTTTGGAATAATGTATGATTTTCGTTCCACTTCTCACTTGTACACCACTTTGTATTGGTCTTTCACGTGGAATTCCGCATGCGTGTCCTATCTATCTATCTATATATCTATATCTATATCTATCTATATATATATATATCTATCTGTTACAGTTTTTATTACACAGTGAATTATCTGCACTCCAGTCTGGGATTCTCACAGTTTCTCAGCATGTGACAGGCAGCTCCTTCCACCCTCAGCACAAACTGTATCAGCACACAGAGCCTGGAGGGGACGTGCATAACTTGTGTTCATTACAACAGAGGCAGCCCATTCCTCCCTGGATCAACAAAGCTTGACAAAGACAAGATTAGATATATTACATAGACAGTGCAACTAGAAAAGGCTGCAGCAATCCAGAGCACATTAGTACAGGTATAGGAAATTAGTCTCTTTAAAGGCTTTTTAATCTGTCTTTAGCTTTTAATGGTAAAGATATTTGAATTTCTCTTCTCTTTGGACAAAACATTCTCTTACTCCCACTCCCTTGGTCTTCAGTTTTAGTTGTTTATGTAAAATTTGGTATTTAAAGGACAACTGAAGTGAGTGGTATATGGCGGTTGCCATATTTATTTCCCTTTAAAAAATACCAGCTGCCTGGCAGCCCTGCTGATCTATTTGGCTGCAGTAGTGTCTAAATAACACTAGAAACAAGCAGGCAGCTAATCTAGTCAGATCTGACAATAATGTCAGAAACACCTGACCTGCATATGCTTGTTCAGGGTCTATGGCTAAAAGTATTAGAGGTAGAGGATCAGCAGGACAGCCAGGCAACTGGTATTGCTTAAAAGGAAATATGTATGGCAGCCTCTATATCCCTTTGCATCAGTTGCCCTTTAAACACTCTTATTTTTCATACTTCTATACAGTCTTGGTGAGCTTATTAGATCTCTGTCTGTTACTTGTGGATGATGGTCTAATATATATTTCTGTGCTCCATATCTGTTTACTGGGGATGAGTGGAAAATTCTCCTAATAAGTAAATCTGCAGTGCCTCATGGAATGGAAGCTTCGCTATCAATTAGTAGGTAGCTGGATAACATACTATGTGGCATCTTGTTTTTACATTTCTGCTGTGTGAACCTGCTTACTAGGGATGCTCGCTGGATTCCGCAATTCCGGCCGGAATTGGGCCAATTCCGATTCCGCCGGTCGGAATGGAATTGCTATACCTCTAAAATGGAATTCCGTGGAAAAAAATTTAATTCCGCGGAATTTTACGGAATTAACATTTATTTCCTAACCTATCTATTTTTCCTCCCTCCCTCCCTCCCTCCCTCCTTCCTTCCTTCCTTCCTCCCTCCCTCCTTCCTTCCTCCCTCCCTCCTTCCTTCCTCCCTCCCTCCTTCCTTCCTCCCTCCCTCCTTCCTTCCTCCCTTCCTCCCTTTCTCCCTTCCTCCCTTTCACCCTATTCCCTCATCCTGGAGGGAGGAGGGTCTCATCTTCCAGGGAATTGTAGTATTTCAAAAGCCAGCTTACATACCGTGGCTGGGAATTGAACCCAGGCTGGGCTGGGAATGGAACCCAGGTCTCAGTGTGTGGTAGGTATCGGACTTAACCACTATACCACCAACACTACATGCTGAAGCCAGCCTAGCATGTACCATTATGATCAATCCAAGAGAAAAAGTAGCGTGCTTAAAGAGGAACTTCAGCCTAAACAAACATACTGTCATTAAGTTACATTAGTTATGTAAACTAAAATAGATAGGTAATATAATCTCTTACCCACCCTATTTTAAAAGAACAGGCAATTGTTTGTGATTTCATGGGGGTAGCCATCTTTAACATGGGGGCAGCCATCTTTTTGGTTGAAAGGATGTGATGCAGCATGAGACACAGTTCCAACTGTCCTGTGTCCTGATCACCCCTCCCAGCTGCGCGCGCTAGGCTTCAAATCTCAAATTCAAAATTGAGAAAAATTGCGCCAAAACAGCAGAACGAGAAAAACATCAGAAATCCCATCATGCTTTGCACAGCATCAGGGGAAAAATGCCCGGGCAGTTTTCTTCTGTGCAGCTAAACATGAGGCTTGGATAAGAAAAACAAAGTTCTGATGCTGTGAAACTGTTAAAGAAACACCAAACCGTTTCAGTGCTGCTGAGTAGATTTTTAGTCTGGAGGTTCACCTCTAAGGATGTATAGCATGTCAAAAGCCAACTCACCGTGGCTGAGAATTGAACCCAGGTCCCAGTGTGTGGTAGGTATCTGACTTAACCACTATAACACCAACACTACATGCTGAAGCCAGCCTACCATGTACCATTATGATCAATCCAAGAGAAAAAGTAGCGTGCTTAAGGATTTGTAGCATGTCAAAAGCCAACTCAAAGTGGCTGGGAATTGAACCCAGGCTGGGCTGGGAATTGAACCAAGGTCTCAGTGTGTGGTAGGTATCTGACTTAACCACTATACCACCACCAACACTACATGCTGAAGCCAGCCTAGCATGTACCATTATGATCAATCCAAGAGAAAAAGTAGCGTGCTTAAGGATTTGTAGCATGTCAAAAGCCAACTCACCGTGGCTGGGAATTGAAACCAGGTCTCAGTGTGTGGTAGGTAACTGACTTAACCACTATACTACCGACAACACTACATGCTGAAGCCAGCCTAGCATGTACCATTGTGATATACCCAAGAGGAAAATGAGCTCTCGCTCTCTCTCTCTCTCTCCCTCTCTAGGACTTGATGCCATTAAACTGAATTTTCAGCTTAAAACCATCAACGGATACCGGCAGAATTTCACAGGCATTTTCGGAATTCGGCCAGATTGAAAAAGCAATTCCGTTCCGACCAAACGGAATGGAATGACCAATTTCCACCTAAAAAAAAAAAAAAAAAAATTCCGGGAAATACAACTCCGCAGAAAGCGGTGACCATCCCTACTAGAGTGAGAGAGAGAGATAAATCTACATGGCTATCTGGGGTTCTCTTCGGACAACTGTTGAACACAAAAGGCAAGGCCATGCCTGGCTACAAATCCTTAAGCAAGCTAATTTTTCTCTTGGATTGATCATAATGGTACATGCTAGGCTGGCTTCAGCATGTAGTGTTGGTGGTATAGTTGTTAAGTCAGTTACCTACCACACACTGAGACCTGGGTTCCATTCCCAGCCACGGTGAGTTGGCTTTTGACATGCTACAAATCCTTAAGCACGCTACTTTTTCTCTTGGATTGATCATAGTGGTACATGCTAGGCTGGCTTCAGCATGTAGTGTTGTTGGTTCCGGCGGAATTTTCATAGTGACGGAATTTAACACTGACTGAATCCTTGATTTCCGGCGGAACGGAATTTGCTGTTTCCGATCATCCCTTCTGCTTACATTCCTAATACAACAATTGCTGTTAATGACTCCCAATAACTCCATTCTTTTGAAGCTTGTGACCCAAGGGTAATATGTGATCTTTATTTATTGTACACTAATCATTGATGACTCCAACATCTGTACTTTTGTGTAACAACTCAAAGGCTGGGGGCCGTTTACACTTACCACGTTGTGCCGCGGTACTCTCTCCTACTGCATTTCATTGCAATGGCCATTATAGGCAATGGAACATGACACACTGCCTGCTATGCAACGTGATATGACAGAAGTGCTCTGGGTAACGCAGAAGCTGCAGTGCTTTATCGTGTGACTCCCGCAGTAATCCTAGAAGTGCAGAAGTTCCATTTTCATTTTTTTTTCTTGGCTATAACATGTGGTGCGACTTTTCGGCTGAAGTGCAATAATTCAAAACCCCACCGCACCAGGGCCCAAATGCAATTCACTTTTTCTCCTAAGTTTTCTCCTAGTTGATATTTTCACACCTAATTAATAAAATGCCTTTTAAGTCACCAGAAAAATTATCTCCTAGGAGAAAAGTCAGGAGAAATGTGTATTGCATATGGGCCCAAGTGTAAAATGATCTTAAAGGAGCCATCAGGCAAAAACCGATCAAGCTCACCTCGTCTGTGGTGTTCTGCACAGGCGCAGAACTACTGCGCTTGTGCTGTACACCGCGGACAACATGGATTTGATTGACAGTGGCACTCACGCAGGCGCACTAGAGGAGGGCCAGCCTCTGCACTGGCGGGAACCCCGGGCCGGAGGAAGAACGAGGAGCTGCGGCATGGGACGTGTCAGCTGCAAGGGGCTGGAGGAAACACCGGGCAAGTAGAGCGGGGGGAGTGATTTTTGCCTGACTCCGTTAAAGGATACCCGAAGTGACGTGTGACATGAGATAGACATGTGCACTTACATACCTAATATTTAACTCTTTCAGGCAGCGAAAGAAAAAAAGGAACACAGCCAGCATAGTTATTTGTTACACGTCTATGTCGTCATGTCTCATGTCACTTCGGGTATCCTCTCATGCTTAACCTTCATGATATACTGGCTTTAATGTATTAAAACCAGTCGCACACAGTACAGACTGAGAGGAAAAGTATTCTATGCTTGTTATAGGAAGGGCTTTGTGTGCTTATAGAAGACAGGAAGAAAGGTTTGCTTTAGGAATGAAGGCAGAAGTGCTTAATTTGGTAATGGGGGGAATGTATCAGAATTCTGTTTTTCTAATTAAATTCACATAAAGTTTTACAGTACTGGAATGTTGCCGTTTACTATAATAGACTAACAAGGTATTGTGTGTTTTTTTTTTTCTTTCTTTATTTGATAAACTAATTTAATATCTTTTTCATTACTAGGAAGAAGAGACTCTACAAAAGCTTATGCATTTCGTTATGTGTTGTTATTACACTGACCATCTTCCATAGGGGGGTGGCCCCCAGTATTTTTCCTGAAAAGGATGTAGATTCTGAGGTTACGTTGAGTACTGTGAAACGTGACACTTATGCTGCACCTGATGCTTTTTGGGAAGACAATAAAGACCAGATGACAACAGAGTCTCCTGATGTGTATCCTTCTGAATGGGATATTTACTTTAACAACTGTACAGCAAACCGGACCTATACCCAGTTGGACTGGTTCAGCACGCTGGAACCCAACTTTCAGCAGTTTATCCTTTACCGCCACTGTCGTTACTTCCCGCTGATTATTAATAACCCACAGAAGTGCAATGGAAAGGTTGACCTCCTAATAGTTGTAAAGTCCATAATTACTCAACATGATCGTAGGGATGTTATTCGTAAAACCTGGGGAAAGGAGAAAGAGGTGAACGGAAAGAAAATTAAAACATTATTTCTTTTGGGGACAGCTGTGAAAGAAGATGAAAGAGCCAATTACCAAAAACTTCTGGAATTTGAGAACCAAATTTATGGGGATATTCTTCAGTGGGACTTCCTGGATACCTTCTTTAATTTAACCCTTAAAGAAGTACATTTTCTTAAATGGATGACCATTTATTGCCATCAAGTATCCTACATATTCAAAGGGGATGATGATATATTTGTGAGCCCCACCAATATCTTGGAGTTTCTGGATGGCAAGGAGATGCCTGATCTGTTTGTAGGGGATGTATTATACAAAGCTCGTCCCATCCGCAGGAAAGACAATAAATACTATATTCCAGCATCCCTGTATAACAAAACGCACTACCCTCCTTATGCAGGTGGTGGAGGGTTTATTATGTCAAGATCTTTAGTCAAGAGACTGTTCAAAGCTTCTGAGGCTTTGGATTTGTATCCCATCGATGACGTGTTTCTAGGTATGTGCCTAGAGCTTATCCAGGTGAAGCCAATAATGCATGACGGATTCAAAACGTTTGGCATTGCTAGACAAAAGAACAGCAAAATGAATAAAGAGCCATGCTTCTTCCAGAACATGATAGTTGTCCACAAACTACTACCTGCTGAATTGCTGCACATGTGGGAACTAGTACATAGTAATTTAACATGTTCACGAAAATTTCACATTCTTTAGTGTTTAATGCAAAGGACCTATTATGGTGGAGTAGGATATAAAAACTAGATTTATTATATTTGACTTTTCCCTGACAGGTTTAGGGATTAAATGTATGTCATAAAACATTATTTTTTTATGCGGTGTAATAGGACCTTGTGGGTTTTCTTGATGGGGAATCTGCAGAACTGTGTTTTGGGTACGATAGAAGCAGTCATTACAAATCAAAAGTGGAAGCTTGTTTCCAACATTGGATCTTTCAGCTGTGCTGTATCTAATGTGAGGGAGGCTCTCTGTATTTTAATTTGGATTTTGACTACAGATACTTCCATGGTGCAGAGAGATGTTTAACCCAAATCACATTTTCTAAAAGCTTTCAACTCCTAGTAACTCAACACTGGGCATAGCTACAACGTGAAGTGAAGCCATGGACGCTAATGAAACGTGAACTACAAGTGTGCCATCTAAGCTAATTTTCTATGGACTGGGTGAAATACTTTAATAATAAAAGAATAACGTGATCTTTCAAGAACTTTATTTACAACAACTAAAACTGTTTGTTTTGGGATATTTATTTTGTATGGTTAAAGGTTGTCTTGTCAATGATCTTTTACTTTTTTGATTCATTATTTTAAAATATTTTTGTTGAAAATTATCTTAATTTATAAAAGTAAAATTTATGTTAATGAGCATCAAAAAATCATTATTTCAGTGACAGTTATCGTGCTTTTAATGTGTCGTCTTTGTGCTGCAGGTTTTATTTTTAAGTCAGCACAAATGGAGTTTTCATACAACTCTAATCTATTGACCAGTAAATACAGTGTGATAGAATATTGTCTTTACTAGTGATAGCATTAGCTTTGTTTTAGGGCCCGTTTCCACTAGTAAGTGATGCGAATGCGGCTACCTAGCCGCATCGCATTACTTCCGCTGCCGGCCGCATCACTTCCGCATCTCCTGATGCGGAAGTGAATTGAGGAGATGGGACGCGGCTGCGGCCGGACACGGCCTTGCGAGAATCTGCAGCATGCTGCAGATTTTCGGATCGCTCCGCACAACATGCATGCAGTGGAAACTCTTCCAATGGCGTGAATGTGTTTCAGCACACCCGCGGTGCAAAGCAGCTATGTAGCCGCACCGCACAGCTCCTAGTGGAAACGGTCCCCTTACATTTATAGCTTTGAGTCTACACTTTATGGTAATTTGGGGGGGGGGGGACCAGTTAACTCAACAGTATGTTTTCAGGATCTGTTATTCACTGCTCTGCCTGTATTTCTAAAAAAAATATTAGAAAACACCTAGGCAAGGTAAGCCACTTTTACCTTGACATACATTTGGGTGAGATAAAGTGTGTGTGTGTGTGGAGGGGGGGGAATAAGGAATAAGGGGGTGAGTGAAGGGGTGGGGAAAGTGTGTGTGTGTGTGTGTGTGAGAAAAAAAAAAGCTCTGGGATTATAGAAAGGCATAAGTGATTCCGGAAACCTGGCCTAGATTTATTTACAAAGTTCCCTAGTGAAATTGCTTAGTGTAGTTTGCAGTCTTAAAACAGAAGGTACTTGCGATAATTCAGATTGAAGTGTGTAACTGTGGTTACCTACACTGCACACTGCTGAATATGCAAATTATCTCTTTATGCCCCTGAAGCCAGGCTTATGTGCAGGACTGCTGGTGTATAGCAGGCCTATAGCTTTAAAGGACCACTATCGCAAAAGATGTTAATAAAGATGCATGTGCACACATACAAATAAGAGGTATGTTTCTTCCAGAGTAAAATGAGCTATAAATTTTCTCCTATGTTGCTGTCACTTACAGTAGTTAGTAGAAATCTGACTGAACCAACAGGTTTTAGACTAGTCCATCTCGTCCTGGGGGATTCTCGGTATTCAGTTTATTCTTTACAAAAGCACTTCCTGGAAAGGGTCTATACTCCAAAACCTGTCAGTTCTGTAGATTTATACTACCTACTGTAAGTGACAGCAACATAGAGGAAAAGTAATTTATAGCCATTTTTTACTCTGGGAGATATTTACTTTTTATTTATGTATTTTCATGTATTTAAAATTTTACAATTTTTCATGATAGTGGTCTTTTCCATTTTAGACCCAAAAATGCAGGCCAGCCTATTTTGGACTGTTGGTCCTCCACAGTGCATGGCCCCTGGTATTGGTGTGCTTCCATAACTACCACACTCTCTCTCCCCATCCCCACCCTATTCTTTCTTCTGCAATTGGACACCTCCCATACCCCTCCCCCCCCCCCCCCCCATCCATTTGTTGTTGATCCCCTCTGTCCTCCCCTGTCAAGTTCTCCACTAACTTCTACACAATCATAGTTGGGAAAGAGGGAATCTAATACTGAAGTTAAGGTTGTGAGGCAAATTAGAGATGTCAGCATGGTTACCTTTGCAGGTCCTTCCTGCGCTGCTCCAGACGTCAGACCATCAGATCCTGAGTAGGAGCTATTATGCTACATTGGCTAGCTCCAGGCGGAAGTCTACTCCTAAACTCAAGCACAGAAATTGCTCTCTGATGTCGAGTGGCTGCCTGCATATGAAACATCTCTTTTGGCAGCAATTTATATCTGTAGGAAGGTGTACAGATGGTGTAGTTATTAACCACAATTACAGTCCCCAATGCAGTCCATCTGATAAAGCCCCATTAAACCACAAAAGTGTTGCCATCCTATATAATAAAACCCTACTGCCTCTGCGTCCCGTGTCCCTGTGAGTGTCCCATCTGCTCATGTGCAGGGACGCAGAGACAGTGAGGGGGAGTGACATGAGCCGCACGGCCAAGGGGCGGGCGGACGAGGGCGCGCGCATGCGCAATGAAGACCTAGCCTGTTTTTAAATGGGCTTAGGTCCACTAGTTTAATATTACTCCAGTTGTATGTACAGGATCTTCTCAAAATATTAGCATATTGTGATAAAGTTCATTATTTTCTGTAATGTACTGATAAACATTAAACTTTCATATATTTTAGATTCATTACACACAACTGAAGTAGTTCAAGCCTTTTATTGTTTTTTTTATTGATGATTTTGGCATACAGCTCATGAAAGCCCAAATTTCCTATCTCAAAGTTTTTTTTTTTTTTTTCCCCCTGCTGCTCTGTTATAACGTCTGCTGTTTATACTGATAGGGCTTGATTCACTAAACCAAGTCAAAGATCACACCTTATGAAAGGTATCACACCTTATGAAAAGATACAAAAAATAAAAAAGAACTAGAAGTCCCCCTTATCAAGATAATAATTATGCATAAATGAGCAAACCAAATACAGGATGCATATAAAGTACAAAATATCTTTATAAGCCAACCATAATAAAAACAATTAAGAACAAGGCAGCCAGACCTGAGCCTTAAGCCCCTAATATGCCAGTATACAAACGCAAGCCCTACGTATCAGTAAATGGTAATAAGCCTGTGTGCGCCTACCTAGGGATCTCTGCAGAAAATATGTATATAAATATATATATACATATAAAGAAAGATATAGCAGTGCCCAGAAGAATATAATTCAAAAATACAAAATAATTAACACAGTAATTGGGGCATTATACTGCAGAGAGAAAAAAATCCCCCCAGGGGGGCACACACATCTGTATAAATATATAGTCTCAATTTTCTGTCATCAATACAATAATAAAGTGCATGTGCAGTAAAATACATACAATATTAATTATTATTAAACAAAAAATTAAATATATATATATATATATATATATATATATATATATATATATAGTGCAAAAAAGCATGTCAGGAAAAAATGAGGGGATGAGGTAGACAAGGAGAAAAAGATCATATACAGATAGGTAAGAGGGAATGTCCCCAAAAGGTGTAGACAGTGAAAACAAAGTTAGGATTGAGTAACAGCAAGAAGAGAGAGAATGGCTGCGCAAGGCTCACCTAATAAAGTGGATGAACGGGTCTCAGGACCAGCTGCAAGGGCGCTACCCACGCCGTCCGACTAGTTCCGCCTAAGCTGCAAGGGGACAATATCAAAACCTTATGAAAAGATATCACACCTTATGAAAGGTATCACACCTTATGAAAAGATATCACACCTTATCAAAGTCAACATGCCTTATCAGCGTAGCATAGCGAGTGCTACAAACTTATGCCTGCTTATTGGCAATGGCACTCGTCCTGCCCTGAGCCCCTGCGGGTTCGTAGCGCTCGCTATGCTACTCTGATAAAGTGTGATATCTTTGATAAGGTTTTGATATTTGAGTTATCACGTTTTTAGTGAATCAAACCCATAGTGTGGCCTTTATCTTTATACCTTTATACCAGAGGTTCGCTTTAAGTAAATAAACCTGTAGATGTATATAAATTTGGATGGCAGCTGTGGAGAATGGACTGCCAAAATTTATTCAACAGCTGACTGTCCTTTCCCAAAAAAAAAAAATGTATGTACCACTGATACTTTTTATAAAGAACTGTTGTCCATCAACAGGACCATATAATGTTCCTATCAGAAATGTATGTAGCTTGGAAATACAGCTGCTGTATTTCACTGGTCTGTTTCCAAACTGCTTAAATTTGCATAAAATGTGCATGAACTTGGAAATATTAACATTTTACTGACCAACCCTAACGCCTACTGTCCGGGACTTGAATTTGGGAGCCATCGAGCAATGGGCTCTGAAAGGTGGGAATTCTCTGTAAAAGTGTCTTCAGATACCTGGCTGTCAGAACTGGCTGCTTCTGCCTGATAAGCTAAATGGTTTAAAAGGCTGCTGCGCTCTCCGGACCTAAAAATAAAATTAGACTCCACATAGGGTAATAACGTTCAAAATATTCAAAAAGTTCCACTGGCAATGACACAATTTTTTAACTTCAGTAGAAACCGGTGCATAGACAGAACCTCTGTGCCTGTAATCTCACTTAGTGATCACTCAGTGCAAATCCCCAAGGAAATGTATGCCTAAAGGCTCACCAGATGCTGCCCACCTCCGCTTGCAGGTGGAGACAACGCTTAGATTAGATGTCAATCAATAGCCTAGAATCAGTGTTGTAAATCTTCTTTTAATCCAATCAAGTAATCTGGTTTGGGAGGTAAGTGCATTTGTGTTCCAACGTTCTCTACTGGGATTTATTTTCAGTGGTCCTTGTAGCGCTGGGTTCAGATCTCAGCCAGGGCACTATCGTCACCGAGTTGTATGTTCTTGTCGTGTCTGCATGGGTTTCCTTTGGGCACTCTAGTTTCCTCATATATCCTGCACGCCTAGGTAGGGTTAATTATACCCTGGGCTGTAGTGCGCTTCCTCCAGAACAATTGCTGACAAATATAGTGGGGGTGATTTACTGCGGGATATCTGCAGCGATCAGCAGAGAAGTCAGCCGGAGTTCACGTCTAGCATCCAATCAAGCAGAGATACTGCACATTCCCTGCGTGTGATATGTTAATTAACATATCACACGCAGGGATAGTGCCCTGGCTGAGATCTGAACCCAGCGCTACAAGGACCACTGAAAATAAATCCCAGTAGAGAACGTTGGAACACAAATGCACTTACCTCCCAAACCAGATTACTTGATTGGATTAAAAGAAGATTTACAACACTGATTCTAGGCTATTGATTGACATCTAATCTAAGCGTTGTCTCCACCTGCAAGCGGAGGTGGGCAGCATCTGGTGAGCCTTTAGGCATACATTTCCTTGGGGATTTGCACTGAGTGATCACTAAGTGAGATTACAGGCACAGAGGTTCTGTCTATGCACCGGTTTCTACTGAAGTTAAAAAATTGTGTCATTGCCAGTGGAACTTTTTGAATATTTTGAACGTTATTACCCTATGTGGAGTCTAATTTTATTTTTAGGTCCGGAGAGCGCAGCAGCCTTTTAAACCATTTACCATATTCTGGATATTCTGCAGCGATCCCAGGGGACTGGTGAACAAATTGACTTTTTCTTTTTATGTGAACTGTGGCGCAGTGTTTTAAATTCATTGCCTGATAAGCTAGCAGTGTTCATCAGCTGGGGATGGAAGGAAGATCCACTACTGATATGCTGAATAACGCTGGGAATACACCATACGTTTTTTTCAGCAGCTAGATGGCTCAATAGATCATTTCCGACAGCTCCGATCTGATTTTGATAATTTTTTTGATAACTTCTATACAAATCGATCAAAAAAAGATTGAAAATCAGATTGGACCTGTCTGAAATTATGTATCAAGTCATCTATCTGCTGAAAAACTTGTAGTGTATTCCCAGCATAAGGAACCCTTTAGATGAGTCTGAAACCTCCAAAGCAGCTGGTGGGGAAGGACTGTGGACAAACTAGCCATTGTCATGTGCAGGGCAGTGAAGGGAGCAAAACGCTAATGCCACAGACATCTATTCACATACATATATGCTGCAACTATATAATAGCTATTACAGGGAGCTACTTTTAATATAAACAAATGCATAATGCATATGCATATGCAGCAGAATTTCTTGACTGTGATCCTAGTTCCATATATTTAGCGTTGCGGCAGGAGAGCTTTGGGCAGGATGATCGCACCCCACTATTGCTCCATGCATATTACCCTGCCCCAAGCTTAGTGACGTACTGCTAGACAGGAAATATTTTTAATTCTTAATATTTGCTTCAATAATGCAAAATAAAGATGAATACAAAAGGCACTAGTTTCCTTATTCTATTCAGAACCAACCCCTTACAGGAGTATAAAACTCCCTTCACGGTAAAATGGGAGTAGGACCTGGGATTTGAGATGGACTGGGAAGAATGGGGGAATGTTTTTAAAGCCTTGCTAAGGGTAGCCTGTATAGCACTCATATAGAAGTGTCGCTTTGGCTTCTCCATAGAACCTACCTGACTCCCATGAGACTTCACATCATGGATCCAAATAACTCTAAAATGTGCTTCAGAGGATGCTAAGCGGATGGCACTCTGGCCCATGTTTTCTGGGTCTCCCCAAAAGTGTCAAGGTTCTGGTCTAAAGGGTTTTTAAAAGGGTGATCCTTAAAAATACCAAGGTCCTGCTCCTAGGGTTTAAACTTGGATATGCTAAACATCCTGAGCACAAACTGACCCTGCACATTACTAATGTAACCAAGTCCCATATTGCTGCAAACTGGCGATCTCGTATCCTCATTCGCCACTGTCCTCAGGAGTATGGATTTCAGAATGGTATCCGAGCATATAAATGTAAGTATTGCAGATAGGAGTGACGCTTTTTATAAAACAATAGTGACTTAGCCCGTTTAAAAACGGGCCAGGTCTGTCCCTAATGCGCCGCACACATCCATCGCGAGCACGGCCGCCGCGCGTGATGCACACGCCTACCCCTTCTGGCCCTGCCCTCCTCTGGCTCTCAGCAGTGTCTCTGCATCCCTGCACATGCGCAGTGCACAAAAAGCACTGAGGGACGGACATGGGATGTAGGGACACTTGCCTTTTATCAGGTAGGATGGGATCCCTGGAGGGCAGTGAAATGCTGGTCTATCTAGGCCTTGAAAGTACTGTGGGTGATTTGGGGCACTTAATGGCATTTCATAAACAAGACAATCGTACTGCATAGATGATACATTTTGACCTTTATTTGCTCATATATCAACATACATAGTGCATCTTTTTACTCAATGGGCCATATGCAATTCACTTTCTCACCTGAGTTATCTCCTAGGAGATTATTTTTCATTTTCGATTGGAAATAACTTTCCAGCACATTTCAACTAAAAAAGTACCAAAAAGTAGGTGAAAAGGTACTATCAAAATTATTTTGAGTGTTTTCTTGCTTGCTGGTGGCTTAAAAAGCATTTGATTGACAAATTTGAAAATCTCACCAAGGAGAAAACTTGGGAGGAAAAGTTAATTGCATATGGGCCAGCGTGTTTACTTAAAACCATGTTGAGACTTAAAACGTTGGTTTTATTGTTATTCTCCTCTTTTTCACAACACTGTCAGAATGCTTGTAACTGATTTTTGCAAAGTGAAGGGATTTTAAAACCTAAAGAAAAGATGAAATGGTAAGCCTTTCCCAATCCCTGGTGAGAGTAAGGTCCCATTCGCACTCAGGAACGCAAAACGCAATCATGATTTTGCGTTGTGGTGTTTAACTACTTCCCGACCACCGTATAGACAAATGGCGGCCGGGAAGCAGACGCCGCAAGGACCGCCGTATTGACAAATGGCGGCGGTCCTTGTTTGGGCATGGGCGGAGCGATCGCGTCATCCGTGACGCGATCCTCCGCCTGTCGCCGCTCACTCGCCGCAACATCCCGCCGGCCATACGGAAGCGCCGGCGGGATGTTAACCCGACGATCGCCGCATACAAAGTGTATAATACACTTTGTAATGTTTACAAAGTGTATTATACAGGCTGCCTCCTGCCCTGGTGGTCCCAATGTCCGAGGGACCACCAGGGCAGGCTGCAGCCACCCTAGTCTGCACCAAGCACACTGATTTTCTCCCCCCCCCCGCCCCAGATCGCCCACAGCACCCATCAGACCCCCCCCTGCCCACCCCCCAGACCCCTGTTTGCACCCAATCACCCCCCTAATCACCCATCAATCACTCCCTGTCACTATCTGTCAACGCTATTTTTTTTTATACCCCCCCCCCTGCCCCCTGCTCCCTCCTGATCACCCCCCCACCCCCCAGATTCTCCCCAGACCCCCCCCCCCCATGCACTGTATGCATCTATCCCCCCTGATCACCTGTCAATCACCTGTCAATCACCCATCAATCACCCATCAATCACCCCCTGTCACTGCCACCCATCAATCAGCCCCTAACCTGCCCCTTGCGGGCAATCTGATCACCCCCCCACACCAATAGATCGCCCGCAGATCCGACATCAGATCACCTCCCAAATCCATTGTTTACATCTATTCTCTCCTCTAAACACACACTAATTACCCATCAATCACCCATCAATCACCCCCTATCACCACCTGTCACTTTTACCTATCAGATCAGACCCTAATCTGCCCCTTGCGGGCACCCAATCACCCGCCCACACGCTCAGATTGCCCTCAGACCCCCCCTTATCAATTCACCAGTGCATTCATTACATCTGTTCTTCCCTGTAATAACCCACTGATCACCTGTTAATCACCTATCACCCATCAATCACCCCCTGTCACTGCCACCCATCAATCAGCCCCTAACCTGCCCCTTGCGGGCAATCTGATCACCCACCCACACCATTAGATCGCCCGCAAACCCGCCGTCAGATTACCTCCCAAATGTATTGTTTACATCTGTTATCTTCTCTAAACACCCACTAATTACCCATCAATCACCCATCAATCACCCCCTATCACTGTTACCTATCAGATCAGACCCTAATCTGCCCCTTGCGGGCACCCAATCACCCGCCTACACGCTCAGATTACCCTCAGACCCCCCCCTTATCAATTCGCCAGGGCATTATTTACATCTATCCTTCCCTGTAATAACCCACTGATCACCTGTCAATCACCTATCACCCATCAATCACCCCCTGTCACCCCCTGTCACTGCCACCCAACAATCAGCCCCTAACCTGCCCCTTGCGGGCAATCTGATTACCCACCCACACCAATAGATCGCCCGCAGATCCGACATCAGATCACCACCCAAGCGCAGCGTTTACTCTCCTCTAAACACCCACTAATTACCCATCAATCACCCATCAATCACCCCCTATCACCACCTGTCACTGTTACCCATCAGATCAGACCCTAATCTGCCCCTTGCGGGCACCCAATCACCCGCCTACACGCTCAGATTACCCTCAGACCCCCCCTTATCAATTCGCCAGTGCAATATTTACATCTGTTCTCCCCTGTAATAACCCACTGATTACCTGTCAATCACCTGTCAATCACCTATCAATCACCCATCAATCACCCCCTGTCACTGCCACCCATCAATCACCCCCTGTCACTGCCACCCATCAATCACCCGCTGTCACTGCCACCCATCAATCAGCCCCTAACCTGCCCCTTGCGGGCAATCTGATCACCCACCCACACCAATAGATCGCTCGCAGATCCGACGTCCGATCACCTCCCAAGTGCAGTGTTTACATCTGTTCTCTACCCTAAACACCCACTAATTACCCATCAATCACCCCCTGTCACTGCTACCTATCAGATTAGACCCCTATCTGCCCCTAGGGCACTCAATCACCCGCCCACACCCTCAGAATGCCCTCAGACCCTAGCCCTGATCACCTCGCCAGTGCATTGCTTGCATCTATTCCCCCCTCTAATCACACCTTGAGACACCCATCAATCACCTCCTGTCACCCCCTAGCACACCTACCCATCAGATCAGGCCCTAATTTGCCCCGTGTGGGCTCCTGATCACTCGGCCAAACCCTCAGATCCCCCTCAGACCCCCTTCCGATCACCTCCCCAGTGCATTGATTGCATCTATTTTCCCCTCTAACCACCCCCTGAGACACCCATCAATCACCTCCTGTCACCCCCCTAGCACTCCTATCCATCAGATCAGGCCCAATACAACCTGTCATCTAAAAGGCCACCCTGCTTATGACCGGTTCCACAAAATTCGCCCCCTCATAGACCACCTGTCATCAAAATTTGCAGATGCTTATACCCCTGAACAGTCATTTTGAGACATTTGGTTTCCAGACTACTCACGGTTTTGGGCCCGTAAAATGCCAGGGCGGTATAGGAACCCCACAAGTGTCCCCATTTTAGAAAAAAAGACACCCCAAGGTATTCTGTTAGGTGTATGACGAGTTCATAGAAGATTTTATTTTTTGTCAAAAGTTAGCGGACATTGATTTTTATTGTTTTTTTTCCACAAAGTGTCACTTTCCGCTAACTTTTGACAAAAAAATAAAATCTTCTATGAACTCGTCATACACCTAACAGAATACCTTGGGGTGTCTTCTTTCTAAAATGGGGTCACTTGTGGGGTTCCTATACTGCCCTGGCATTTTAGGGGCCCTAAACAGCGAGGAGTAGTCTAGAAAACAAATGCCTCAAAATGACCTGTGAATAGGACGTTGGGCCCCTTAGCGCACCTAGGCTGCAAAAAAGTGTCACACATGTGGTACCGCCGTACTCAGGAAAAGTAGTATAATGTGTTTTGGGGTGTATTTTTACACATACCCATGCTGGGTGGGAGAAATTTCTATGTAAATGGACAATTGTGTGTAAAAAAAACCAAACAATTGTCATTTACAGAGATATTTCTCCCACTTAGCATGGGTATGTGTAAAAATACACCAAAAACGCATTATACTACTTCTCCTGAGTACGGCGGTACCACATGTGTGGCACTTTTTTACACCCTAAGTACGCTAAGGGGCCCAAAGTCCAATGAGTACCTTTAGGATTTCACAGGTCATTTTGCGACATTTGGTTTCAAGACTACTCCTCACGGTTTAGGGCCCCTAAAATGCCAGGGCAGTATAGGAACCCCACAAATGACCCCATTCTAGAAAGAAGACACCCAAAGGTATTCCGTACGGAGTATGGTGAGTTCATAGAAGATTTTATTTTTTGTCACAAGTTAGCGGAAAATGACACTTTGTGAAAAAAAACTATTAAAATCAATTTCCACTAACTTGTGACAAAAAAATAAAAACTTCTATGAACTCACCATACTCCTAACGGAATACCTTGGGGTGTCTTCCTTCTAAAATGGGGTCATTAGTGGGGTTCCTATACTGCCCTGGCATTTTAGGGGCCCTAAACCGCGAGGAGTAGTCTTAAATCAAAAAAGACCTGTCAAATCCTAAAGGTACTCATTGGACTTTGGGCCCCTTAGTGCAGTTAGGGTGCAAAAAAGTGCCACACATGTGGTATCGCCGTACTCGGGTGAAGTAGTATAATGTGTTTTGGGGTGTATTTTTACACATACCCATGCTGGGTGGGAGAAATACCTCTGTAAATGACAATCTTTTGATTTTTTTTACACACAATTGTCCATTTACAGAGTTATTTCTCCCACCCAGCATGGGTATGTGTAAAAATACACCCCAAAACACATTGTACTACTTCTCCCGAGTATGGCGATACCACATGTGTGGCACTTTTTTGCACCCTAACTGCGCTAAAGGGCCCAAAGTCCAATGAGTACCTTTAGGATTTCACAGGTCATTTTTGAGAAATTTCGTTTCAAGACTACTCCTCACGGTTTAGGGCCCCTAAAATGCCAGGGCAGTATAGGAACCCCACAAATGACCCCATTTTAGAAAGAAGACACCCCAAGGTATTCCGTTAGTAGTATGGCGAGTTCATAGAAGATTTTATTTTTTGTCACAAGTTAGCGGAAATTGATTTTAATTGTGTTTTTTCACAAAGTGTCATTTTCCGCTAACTTTTGACAAAAAATTAAATCTTCTATGAACTCACCATACTCCTAACGGAATACCTTGGGGTGTCTTCTTTCTAAAATAGGGTCATTTGTGGGGTTCCTATACTGCCCTGGCATTTTAGGGGCCCTAAACCGTGAGGAGTAGTCTTGAAACGAAATTTCTCAAAATGACCTGTGAAATCCTAAAGGTACTCATTGGACTTTGGACCCTTTAGCGCAGTTAGGGTGCAAAAAAGTGCCACACATGTGGTATCGCCGTACTCAGGAGAAGTAGTATAATGTGTTTTGTGGTGTATTTTTACACATACCCATGCTGAGTGGGAGAAAGATCTCTGTAAATGGACAATTGTGTGTAAAAAAAATTAACAAATTGTCATTTACAGAGATATTTCTCCCACCCAGCAGGGTATGTGTAAAAATACACCCCAAAACACATTATACTACTTCTCCTGATTACGGCAATACCACATGTGTGGCACTTTTTTGCAGCCTAACTGCGCTAAGGGGTCCAAAGTCCAATGAGCACCTTTAGGCTTTACAGGGGTGCTTACAATTTAGCACCCCCCAAAATGTCAGGACAGTAAATACACCCCACAAATGACCCCATTTTGGAAAGTAGACCCTTCAAGGTATTCAGAGAGGGGCATGGTGAGTCCGTGGCAGATTTCATTTTTTTATGTCGCAAGTTAGAAGAAATGGAAACTTTTTTTTTTTTTCTCACAAAGTGTCATTTTCCGCTTACTTGTGACAAAAAATAATATCTTCTATGAACTCACTATGCCTCTCAGTGAATACTTTGGGATGTCTTCTTTCCAAAATGGGGTCATTTGGGGGGTATTTATACTATCCTGGAATTCTAGCCCCTCATGAAACATGACAGGGGGTCAGAAAAGTCAGAGATGCTTGAAAATGGGAAAATTCACTTTTTGCACCAGAGTTTGTAAACGCTATAACTTTTACCCAAACCAATAAATATACACTGAATGGGTTTTTTTTATCAGAAACATGTTTGTCCACATTTTTCGCGCTGCATGTATACAGAAATTTTACTTTATTTGAAAAATGTCAGCACAGAAAGTTAAAAAAATCATTTTTTTGCCAAAATTCATGTCTTTTTTGATGAATAAATAAAAAGTAAAAATCGCAGGAGCCATCAAATAGCAGCAAAAGAAAGCTTTATTAGTGACAAGAAAAGGAGCCAAAATTCATTTAGGTGGTAGGTTGTATGAGCGAGCAATAAACCGTGAAAGCTGCAGTGGTCTGAATGGAAAAAAAGTGGCCGGTCCTTAAGGGGTAGAAAGCCCTAGGTCCTCAAGTGGTTAACGATTTTTTGGCAATTGTGTTTTGCAATTCTCAATTGAGATACAATAGCCAGGAAAATGCTACATGTAGCACATTCACGTTAGTTGAAAATCGCAAATGTGCCGCAATCGCAGTGTGTCATCTCGTAGGATTACTCATGCAGCAGCACCTTACTGATTGCCATTGATCAGCAAAACGCAAATCATGGGCAACAAGCTCCTGTGTGTGAACCTAGCCAGCCTTACCTGCCGCTGTGTAATATGTTGGCGCTTTATAAATACAATTAATAATAATAATAATATGTGGAAGCAAGAAGGCCGCATATGATGAAATTTGGAATGAACATACCAGGGTAGTTCCCCAGCCCCTCAGGGGTCCTGTCAAATGTTATCCTCCAGGTGTCCTATCAAATTTTAACCTTCCTTTTTGATTGCTGCTAATTGATGGCACTCTCCTCTGCACCTAGTGGAAAGTACACAACCATCAAACTGAAGAGGAGGTGGGCAACTGCTTAGACCAACTAGCACCAATCTAATGAGCTGGTATATAGTAGTTGTTATAAAAAGAGGTTGGCGCTCAGGATACTCATACCCTCTCAGAGGTTAAAATACTCAGTACATATTGAAAACAACAATTGGGATAAAACATTCCTCTGTAGTTCATATATCAATGTAAAGTTAAAATGTCCAAGTGCTATGGCCCTAAATTTTCAACACGTTGCTGCTGGAGTTTTCCCTCTTCCAGATGTCACAAATACTGTACTCCTGGCTGATATTACAATAGCAGACCTCCACCAACACCCTTTGTGGTCCACTCACCGCTATCCTAGACCAACAAATGGTCTATATGCGCCTTGGGACCGTTACCGGGTCGTCCCCCACCTCTCCAGCAAGAAAGTTCCACTGTTAGCACCAGACCACTTCTTCAAAGGAACCAGCCTTCATATTCATCCTCATGAAAAAAACTCCATATAGTGTAATACTGCTAAAATTAATTTATTTAAAACAAGCAATTGCACTCACATGTATCCTCTTAAAACAGCGCATAGAGTGTTGTTCAAGCGGGCTCTCCCCCGCATAGGTGGCCAGGCTGGCAGGCTCGTCTGAACGTATTCCCCCGTCTTCCGCCGCGCGTACGGAGATCAGGAACGCCACACGTGTCCTCCTCGCCGCCTCTCACCCACACGCTTGCACTTCCGCCTTCACGTCAGACTCCGCCCTATCGATTTCGTCACACAGTGACTCATCAGGGGCATCCCACAGTGACAGAACACCTGGATTACTTGGGATGGCAAAGATTTAAGCTGGATTGGATCTTCCTTGGTATCACACACGGCTGAACACTGCACACCTTCCTTGGAATTGACCTGAGACCTTAAAGACTCTCTGCCTCTTTGTGCCCGCCCTCTCCCATCCTGTGAGTAACTTTCATCGATTATCTACAGCATCTATGCTCAATAGACTATATTTTTCTACATATATTATATATTATATCTTCAAATTCCTAAACAAAGTACTGTGTTTTCAAATCCATGCTGTTCATCCATACATCTCTGTGTAAGGACAATTCAGTCTATTCAAGCCCTTTGATCTCTGCAGGATACCAGCCACAGCTGAGAAAATTCACACCTTGACTCTAAATAGGGCCTTTCTCAGCAGGAGTCCTGAGCTGTCTCTTGTCCATCCTAATGTGTAAACATCAATATTCAGCACAGACACTTCTCGCTGTATACCAACCAAGAAATATTTATCCAATTGACAAATCAACAATAATTCTACTTAAGTCTGTTGGAATCTTCAGAAAGACAAAGAGAGGATCAAGAGGACGTGGGAAAAGACGTTCTTCACTGCAGAACCAAAATAACTCTGTGACAAAATCTACAGAGTACACCCAGCCAACAACCCTAATAGCTCCAGCACAATCCAGCAGAGATGACAGCCACACATCTGGAGACTGTTCTGTCCTGGAGTCATCAATCTCAGACCCTAGCTCCCAGGGTAGCCCCATCAAGGCTGTCCTCTGTAACGTCAGATCGATAAACAACAAAACAGCAATCATACATGATCTAATAGTCTTCTGATCTGGCCTGCCTGACTGAAACCTGGCTTTCTGAACCAGTTGGCCCCACCCTGGAGGCCGCCGTGCCAACAAACTATTCCGTGATATACTGCAACAGGAAAGAACGCAGGGGAGGAGGGGTTGCACTCTGCTTTAGATCAGCTTTGAAAATCAGACCACTTACTGTAGGTCCTACCAACTCGTTTGAATGCTTGGGGGTGCAACTTTCAGCTGTAGTGTAGTAGTAGAGGGATATGGAGGCTGCCATATTTATTTCCTTTTAAGCAATACCAGTTGCCTGGCAGCCCTGATGGTCTATTTGCCTAAAGAAGTGTCTGAATCACACCAGAAACAAGCATGCAGCTAATCTTGTCATATCTGTCTAAATTTGTCAGAAACACCTGATCTGCTGCATGCTTGTTCAGGGCCTATGGCTGAAAGTATTAGAGGCAGAGGATTAGCTGAATAGCCAGGCACCTGGTATTGCTTAAAAGGAAATAAATATGGCAGCCTCCATATACCTCTCACTACAGTTCTCCTTTAAGGAACTTGTAGAACTCCTATGCAACCTAACACTGGAAAACCCCAGATGGATTGTTCTTGGAGATTTCAATACATGGGTGGATGACTCCTCTTCAAAATTTGGAATAGAGCTACCTCGTGCCTTACATGAACTGGGCTTCGTCCAATCAATCAGCTCTGCTACTCACAGGAAAGGTCACACTCTGGACCTTATATTCTATACTGGGCTGTCAATATGCAATGTGGAAATTAATCCTGTTGCCTGGTCAGACCATCACACTATCCACTTCTCCTTCTCAATACCAGCTGTCGAACACCAGGTCAAGAATCAAATAAAATATCGCCGATTAAAAGGGCTAACATCTCAACATATCCGAGATAACCTTAGCTTTGATGAATTGACTGACTCCAGCTTGGACCCTGATACTCTGGTGTTTAAATACAACAAATGTGTGTCCTCCACCTTTAAGACAATTGCTCCTCTGCGCACCAAATATCTTACTCCACACCATCATGCACAGTGGTTTGATAACGCTATAAAAGAGCTGAAAAGACAAGGCCGAAAACTTGAGAGACTGTGGCGCAAATCTCAGTCCCCAGAAGACAAACATGCCTTAATCCTCGAAGAGCTACCAAAAGGTAATCACGGGAAAAAAATCATCCTTTCTATCACAAGAGATTGCAAATGCAGTTAACAAACCAGCCCAACTGTTCCGCACAGTGAAAAAACTCTGCAACCCGGCATGTCAAAAACTTAATATCGAGTCTTCAAAGGACCTCTGTGATCAATTTGCCCATTTCTTCACAAAGTCTCCGCTATAAGGTCCGCCATCCAACTTACAGCATCTGAGCCTAATATAGCGCCGAAGACCATTAGCAGAGACAATGTAACACCTTGGTCAAACTTCAAAGAAATTGATGAAGAAGTCACATCAAGCATCCTCCTTCATGTCCGCCTAACTACCTGTGACCTGGATCCTGGCCCAACACAGTTCATGTTGTACTGCCCCGACCTGTTCGTACCGGTATTCCTCAAAATTGTTAACTGTTCATTACAATCAGGGATATTTCCTGCTTTACTGAAGGAAGCAATCATCAGGCCTCTCCTCAAAAAACCCTCCCTGGATTTAGATGCAATGACCAGCTACAGACCTGTCTCTAACCTCCCCTTTCTGGGCAAGCTAATTGAAAAAGCTGTTTACCTCCAGCTAGAAGCCAAAATCCTACAAAACAACAGTTATGACCCATTCCAGTCTGGCTTCAGGAAACACCACAGCACTGAAACTGCCCTCATCCAAATATGCAACCACCTGCTGATGGCAAGAGACAGAGGAGAGTGCTCGATCCTCATACTGCTAGACCTTTCTGCAGCCTTTGATACAGTTGACCATGACATCTTGATAAACAGGCTACAGGAATACTGCGGCATTGATGGCATAGTTCTTCAGTGGTTCCAATCCTTCTTGAGTGGCAGAACCCACAAAGTGTCTATGGGGCCCTTCCTGTCCACCCCTGTATCACTTAAGTATGGGGTGCCCCAGGGCTCAATTCTCTCTCCCCTGCTTTTCACGATTTACATGTTACCGCTGGGAAAACTAATCCAAAAACATGGCCTGACATACCACTGCTATGCAGACGACACCCAACTATATCTTTCCTTTAAGCCTGGTGTGACAGACCCAACTCTAACTATAAACGCCTGCTTACGTGAACTACAGAAATGGATGAATCACAACTGGCTGAAACTAAATGCAGACAAAACTGAAGTCCTTCTGATTGGAGGGCAGAGCATGATAACAAAACAACTTAACTTGCAGTCTTCACCACTGGGAATAGGAGGCACGGATCTACGCAGCTCTGATCATGTGCGTAACCTCGGAGTTCTAATTGATGGGGATTTAAACTTCAGAACTCAAATCTCTGCTGTGGTGAAATCATCCCATTTTCACCTGAAGAATATTGCAAAAATCAAGCACCTCATACCCCCAGAAGATCTGCCAACCTTAGTCCTGGACTATTGTAATGCTATCTACACCGGCCTTCCAAAAAAGGACTTGTACCGCCTACAGCTGTTACAGAATACTGCTCCCAGACTGCTAACCAACCAACCCCGTCACTGCCACATAACGCCAGTCCTGCACTCCCTTCACTGGCTACCTATAGAGAGGGTCCTATTTAAGATCGGCCTACTGACATTTAAATCCCTGAATAATCTAGGCCCTGGATACATGAAAGATATGTTGCAGCAGCGTAGCAATCCCCGCATTCTCAGATCAACAGGTTCTAATAATCTAGTCATACCCAGAGTCCACTTGGAAACTTTTGGTCCCAGAGCCTTCTGTCATGCTGCCCCTACGTTTTGGAACTCCTTACCTCAACAGATCAGGACAGCTCCATCCCTGGACGTGTTTAAATCCAGACTGAAAACCCACCTGTTCAGTTTGGCATTTGCAGAAATATAACTTTTGTTGTGTGAATACTTCATCCTACTAATTACTGAATCTGAGAGAGCCTAAGCGCTTTGAGTCCTATGGGAGAAAAGCGCTATAGAAACGTTATTGTATTGTATTGTATTATATTATATATATATATATATATATATATATATATATATATATATATATATATACACACTGTATAGTCCTGCGTATAAGACTACTTTTTAACCCTTGAAAATCTTCTTGAAAGTTGGGGGTCGTCTTATACACCGGGTGTCATTGATGCCGGGTGATATGCCCTGTCCTGTTGTTACCGCCTCTCAGATCTCCCTGCTGAGGGAGCGCAATCTATTCTTCCATACCGCTCTGATAAACAGGTAGACAAGGAGAGCTGACCAGTCTACTTAAGGAGAGTCGACCAATGCAACAAGTCAATTGCCTATAGACTGTTATATACTGGGTAACACATACAGTACAGCACCAGTATCTGTTCATATACAGCACCAGTACATGATTTTTTTTATTTTAATTTGGTGTGCGTTGGAAGAGGGGTAGTCTTATACGGTGAGTATATCCCAAACTCTATATTTTAACTGGAAAAGTTGGGGGTCGTCTTATACGCCGGAATATACGGTATATATATATATGTGTGTGTACGTACAGTCTGCGATAATCCTGGAAGAGCCTATGGTGGTAACTCATCTTCCCCAGGACCCAGCCGGACCACATCATACTATCGGAGCAGTCCGCTCCCTCTCGTTGCATGTGATCCGGCACAAGTGGGAACCAAGCCTGAGACTGAGAGAAGCTTAAATAAACGGAAAACCTAAAAATGTCCATGGACTGCTTACACATTGTACTATCTCTATCCCACCCACTTGCATGCCCCCCCCCCCTTTTCCCCTTGCTTTGGCAACGCCTGGTCTTGGTCATGCCAATAAAACTATTTTTGATTTGAGTTGACTGTACAGATGTGGTATGTGGCAAGGGGCACACAAGTTGGAGACATACAGCTGGAGCTCACAGCAGGAAGTACTATACTGTGCCCATCTGTCAAGACAGATCACTGGAGGACAGGATAATGTTAGGGGACACTTGCCCTCTCACTAGATTTTTCATGATCATTTTGGTAAAAAAAACAAAAGCAATCAACAAATCTAGTCTAAGCAGCTCACCTCTTGGATAGGGCTGGTCAATGAGATGCAAATAATTATGTTGAATTATGCAATTTGTTGTGCAAATGTATGCAGCTTGAAAACAGCCCAATCAAATACTGCTGTTGTGGCATTAGATTAGCCCATTTTCTTTTCCTTTTTTTTTAACTTTTAAAGGCTTTTATTGCTCAAAGATTGAACTTTACAAAATATGAAGAATGTATCTACAATGTACAGTTGACAAACTGCTACTGAAGGTGAGAAGAGCATAAATCATAACCAACTGCAGTCATAGTAAATCTAGAGTATCAACATAAACAGTCTGGATTTTGCAGATCAAGTGCAGTGAACCACGTTTCAGCTCCATATACCTAGTATACATAGAAAGTCATCATAGACAACACTAAGCTCTAGTAATAACAATCATAGTGTTCTATATAATAGTCCCAACCTACCACTCCTGAATGATTAGTCCATTTTCAAGCTGCATAAATTTACTTAACGTTAGCATAAAAATTTGCATCTACTCAAAATTATTGGGTAACAATGGCTGCTGCCTTGCTGGTCTGTCAATAATGTTCAGTCTTTTTCCTAATGTGGGTACAAATAAATATAAAAGGGAACTAAAACACCCCTGTTACATTTTCTCATTCTTTATATTTAATCACACCATTTTTTTTTTCAAATGTCAAAACTGTATATTTTAATTATGACTAATAAGAACAATCCGTTGAATCTAGCACCGGATTTTTGCCTGGCCACCAACTTTCCATCTGTGCCAAAACCGCTCAAGCCGACATAATACAGCGATCATGCCCTGCCTCTCTAGAGTCACAAGCTGAACTCTGATTCAGGACACTATCTGTAGGAAGTTCTCATGTTTGCATGGCTTTTCTCTGGTTTGCTTCCATATTTCAAAAACACACTGTTGTTTCCCCCAAAAAACTGTCTCCTGAATGTACTAAGGATTTAAGACTATGGTAGGAGTCTATGGGCTGAGCCGCACTGCCAAGCTCTTTGTTTTTTTAAAAATGCAAACTCAGCATGGATGGATCACAAAGCATTCAGTAGTGTGCTTCAGCCCTTAGATTGTGAGTTCTCTAAGAAACAGATAGAGACATGGCTATGACTGTGCCACAGGTGTCGAACTCCAGTCCTCGAGGGCCATATCCATGCTAATGTTTAGGATAGACTGAGAAATGGAGAAATGTGATGTACTTGATGAACCCACACCTTTCCTGATTCAGTCCCAGCAATTTAAGCTGTGCCAAAAATGTGTGCCCCTAAGGGCCGTTTCACACTGGCATTTTCAGCCAAACAGATTCGGTAAAACGGATCCGGTTTCCGCTTCACCGGATCTGTAACGCTTGGTTCACACTGGCTAACGGATCCGTGAAAACAGATCTGATCATCAGTCGATCAGATTCGTTTTCACTCCGTCCCATGTCGCGTTCCAAGTCGCATCACGTGACTACCACGCTTTCTCGTTCAACCCGGAAGGAGGAAGCGTGGTAGTCACATGACGCGACATGTGACTCAATTGAAGGGGAAGAAGTCTGAAGCCTGGTAAGAAACCCTTAGGGGGAACATGACTGGTGAGTTTCGGGCCCCTAGGCCAAAGAGGTCATAGCCTAGGGTCACAAAAACCTGTTTATTTGGGCTAAAATCCCCCATAGGCTTTCATTGGGCCTACTATTTACCGTTCCAAAATCTCACACCATTTCAAAGGGCAATGGCTCAGCAGTGGCAAAACTCACCAGTCATGATCCCCCTAAGGGTCCCTACAATGCTAGAAAATTTGGTACTGCTGAGCCATTGCCCTTTGAAAAGATGTGAGATTTTGGAAAGTGAAATAGGGAGGCAATGAAAGTCTATGGGGGATTTTACCAATTTTGGACCCCTGTAACTCTGGTTTGCAGAGATGTAGGGACCCCATCTTTGGAATCCAAGTCTAACAATACGGGATCTTCTCAAAAAATTAGCATATTGTGATAAAGTTCATTATTTTCTGTAATGTACTGATAAACATTAGACTTTCATATATTTTAGATTCATTACACTACAACTGAAGTAGTTCAAGCCTTTTATTGTTTTAATATTGATGATTTTGGCATACAGCTCATGAAAACTCAAAATTCCTATCTCAAAAAATTAGCATATTTCATCCGACCAATAAAAGAAAAGTGTTTTTAAAACAAAAAAAGTCAACCTTCAAATAATTATGTTCAGTTATGCACTCAATACTTGATCGGGAATCCTTTTGCAGAAATGAGTGCTTTAATGCGGCGTGGCATGGAGGCAATCAGCCTGTGGCACTGCTCAGGTGTTATGGAGGCCCAGGATGCTTCGATAGCGGCCTTAAGCTCATCCAGAGTGTTGGGTCTTGCGTCTCTCAACTTTCTCTTCACAATATCCCACAGATTCTCTATGGGGTTAAGGTCAGGAGAGTTGGCAGGCCAATTGAGCACAGTAATACCTTGGTCAGTAAACCATTTACCAGTGGTTTTGGCACTGTGAGCAGGTGCCAGGTCGTCCTGAAAAATGAAATCTTCATCTCCATAAAGCTTTTCAGCAGATGGAAGCATGAAGTGCTCCAAAATCTCCTGATAGCTAGCTGCATTGACCCTGCCCTTGATAAAACACAGTGGACCAACACCAGCAGCTGACATGGCATCCCAGAACGTCACTGACTGTGGGTACTTGACACTGGACTTCAGGAATTTTGGCATTTCCCTCTCCCCAGTCTTCCTCCAGACTCTGGCACCTTGATTTCCGAATGACATGTAAAAGTTGCTTTCATCCGAAAAAAGTACTTTGGACCACTGAGCAACAGTCCAGTGCTGCTTCTCTGTAGCCCAGGTCAGGCGCTTCTGCCGCTGTTTCTGGTTCAAAAGTGGGTTCATGCTTCCATCTGCTGAAAAGCTTTATGGAGATGAAGATTTCATTTTTCAGCACAACCTGGCACCTGCTCACAGTGCCAAAACCACTGGTAAATGGTTTAATGACCATGGTATTACTGTGCTCAATTGGCCTGCCAACTCTCCTGACCTGAACCCCATAGAGAATCTGTGGGATATTGTGAAGAGAAAGTTGAGAGACGGAAGACCCAACACTCTGGATGAGCTTAAGGCCGCTATCGAAGCATCCTGGGCCTCCATAACACCTGAGCAGTGCCACAGGCTGATTGCCTCCATGCCACGCCGCATTGAAGCAGTCATTTCTGCAAAAGGATTCCCGACCAAGTATTGAGTGCATAACTGAACATAATTATTTGAAGGTTGACTTTTTTTGTTTTAAAAACACTTTTCTTTTATTGGTCGGATGAAATATGCTAATTTTTTGAGATAGGAATTTTGGGTTTTCATGAGCTGTATGTCAAAATCATCAATATTAAAGCAATAAAAGGCTTGAACTACTTCAGTTGTGTGTATTTGAATCTAAAATATATGAAAGTCTAATGTTTATCAGTACATTACAGAAAATAATGAACTTTATCACAATATGCTAATTTTTTGAGAAGATCCTGTATGTCTTCTACCTGCATGAGACATTTCGTGAAATTCAGACGTTGCTAACGGCCATAGCTGAGATTTATGTACGTCACCATCACTACCATTGAAATAGCCCAAATAAACAGGTTTTTGTGACCCTAGGCTATGACCTCTTTGGCCTAGGGGCCCGAAACTCACCAGTCATGTTCCCCCTAAGGGTCCCTACAATGCTAGAAAATTTGGTACTGCTGAGCCATTGCCCTTTGAAAAGATGTGAGATTTTGGAAAGTGAAATAGGGAGGCAATGAAAGTCTATGGGGGATTATACCAATGTTGGACCCCTGTAACTCTGGTTTGCAGAGATGTAGGGACCCCATCTTTGGAATCCAAGTCTAACAATATGTCTTCTACCTGCATGAGACATTTCGTGAAATTCAGACGTTGCTAACGGCCATAGCTGAGATTTATGTACGTCACCATCACTACCATTGAAATAGCCCAAATAAACAGGTTTTTGTGACCCTAGGCTATGACCTCTTTGGCCTAGGGGCCCGAAACTCACCAGTCATGTTCCCCCTAAGGGTCCCTACAATGCTAGAAAATTTGGTACTGCTGAGCCATTGCCCTTTGAAAAGATGTGAGATTTTGGAAAGTGAAATAGGGAGGCAATGAAAGTCTATGGGGGATTTTACCAATTTTGGACCCCTGTAACTCTGGTTTGCAGAGATGTAGGGACCCCATCTTTGGAATCCAAGTCTAACAATATGTCTTCTACCTGCATGAGACATTTCGTGAAATGCAGACGTTGCTAACGGCCATGGCTGATATTTATGTACGTCACCATCACTACCATTGAAATAGCCCAAATAAACAGGTTTTTGTGACCCTAGGCTATGACCTCTTTGGCCTAGGGGCCCGAAACTCACCAGTCATGTTCCCCCTAAGGGTCCCTACAATGCTAGAAAATTTGGTACTGCTGAGCCATTGCCCTTTGAAAAGATGTGAGATTTTGGAAAGTGAAATAGGGAGGCAATAAAAGTCTATGGGGGATTTTACCAATTTTGGACCCCTGTAACTCTGGTTTGCAGAGATGTAGGGACCCCATCTTTGGAATCCAAGTCTAACAATATGTCTTCTACCTGCATGAGACATTTCGTGAAATTCAGACGTTGCTAACGGCCATGGCTGGGATTTATGTACGTCACCATCACTACCATTGAAATAGCCCAAATAAACAGGTTTTTGTGACCCTAGGCTATGACCTCTTTGGCCTAGGGGCCCGAAACTCACCAGTCATGTTCCCCCTAAGGGTCCCTACAATGCTAGAAAATTTGGTACTGCTGAGCCATTGCCCTTTGAAAAGATGTGAGATTTTGGAAAGTGAAATAGGGAGGCAATGAAAGCCTATGGGGGATTTTACCAATTTTGGACCCCTGTAACTCTAGTTTGCAGAGATGTAGGGACCCCATCTTTGGAATCCAAGTTTAAAAATATGTCTTCTACCTGCATGAGACATTTCGTGAAATTCAGACGTTGCTAACGGCCATGGCTGAGATTTATGTACGTCACCATCACTACCATTGAAATAGCCCAAATAAACAGGTTTTTGTGACCCTAGGCTATGACCTCTTCGGCCTAGGACTGCATTGAACGCAACCCACGCATTGTGCGCATTCTGGACAACACCAATTACTGGGTTTATACCCTTCTGGATCCACGGTACAAACACAATGTTCCAAAACTGCTTGAAGAAAGAGTACGACAGGTCAAAATGGAAGAATACCAGCAGGCCCTTGTGGACACTTTAAAGAGGAGATTGACATCCTCCCCCTCCTCTAGCCAGTTGTTCGCCGACAGACTGACTTCCGCAAACCCAGGACGACCAGGAGGGCAGCAAACAACACAAGCCGCAGCTAGTGCCCAAAAGGGAATGGTATCGGCAGTGTCCTTGGAGTGGGAAAATTTTCTGACACCCATGCAGCAGCACACAGAACAGCAAGCGTGCAGATCCACCTCCAACACCGATCGCCTGGAGAAGATGGTCAAGGACTAAATGTCAGATGGCATAGCTGTGTTGAACAATCCATCTGCACCCTTCAACTATTGGGTATCGAAGCTAGACACCTGGCACAAACTGGCAATGTACGCAATAGAGGTGCTGGCTTGCCCGGCAGCCAGCGTTATGGCGGAACGCTGTTTCAGTGCTGCCGGAGGCATCGTCACAGATCGGCGTATCCGCCTCTCCACAGAAAATGCAGACCGTCTGACTCAAATTAAAATGAATCAATCCTGGATTGGAAACGACTACGCAACACTCCCGGACCCCAACCAAGTAACATGAACAATGAACATCTGTGATGGGTTAGCGTTTCCGGTCCCTGTTTATTGAACCTCTCATCTGTATTACATTTATGACTGCATGGCGACAAAACGCAAATTGCTATCCGCACGCTTCTTGTCCTCATGCAAGGCCTGGGTTGTTGTGTCTCAAAGCGTGGCCTTCTCCTCCTGCGCCGCCCTCCTCCTGTTCCATCACGTGTGCTGCTGCTGGGTTAGCGTTACCGGTCCCTTTTCCTGGAACCTCTTATATGTATTACATTTATGACTGCATGCCGACAAAAAGCATGTTACCTGGGCAAAGAAAACAGACATTTCCCGCATTTAAAAGACAGTTTTCCCTTTGAAACTTTAAAATCGATTTTCTCAAAAACTATAAGCTGTTTTTGCTAAAAAAAATTTCCTCTAGTACCCACTCCCAAGGTGCACATACCCTGCAAATTTGGGGTATGTAGCATGTAAGGAAGCTTTACAAAGCATGAAAGTTCGGGTCCCCATTGACTTCCATTATGTTCGGAGTTCGGGTCGAACACCCGAACATCGCGGCGATGTTCGGCGAACGTTCGCGAACCCGAACATCTAGGTGTTCGCCCAACACTAGTGAGAGGTTGTCCTGCCATTTCTCCTCTTCCACCAGGTTCTCTGTCTTGTGCCTCTACCTATTTATCCCCCCTGCCCTGTCTCCTATGCATCCCCCTCTTTCGTATATCCCCCTTTTCTAACTGTCCTCAGAGGAGCTCACAATGTAATCGTACCATAGTCATAGTCTAATGTCCTATCATATTAATATTGTGTATTTATATAGCACTCGCATGTTCTGCAGCACTGTATAGAATACAGTTTCATAACCATTAGCTCCGTCCACATCCTCCTTTTCCCCCAAAGAAGCAACATGCTTGGGGGGAGTGTTGTCTGTAAATAATCATCACCGGGTGTCAAATTCCCTAGGTACACCACTGCCAGGAACTAACACTAACTTTTCTCCAAAAGTAAAAAGAAGGTCCCAAAATACAAGGGTGGCACACGGAAAACCAGTCCCTCTGCCTGTCAAGAGCGTGAGTATACAGACAGATACCAGCCGGCCAGTCCCTTCCCGTGTACCTGTTACTTGTCCTGTGCTAAGTGAGTGCTCTTCGGGTTTATTGAAGCCTGTGTTGCCTGCATTTGCTGCTTTATGGGTAATGCTCTCATACTACATCAAATACAGACTGCACAGGCTTCAATAAACCCGGAGAGCACATGCACAGCACAGAACAAGGTACACAGGGAGGTGCGGATCGGCAGCATATGTCTGTATACCCATGTTCTTGATAGGCGGACAGCTGGTTTGTTGTGCGCCACCTTTCATTTACCTAATGAAGTACAACTCCAAAAGCCTCACTATCAAGATAACGTTAAGTATTATTACCATGTATTCATATAGCACCAACATCTTCCACAGCATTTTACATAGTCCAGTGATATTGAACTCCACTGCTCAGGGACTTAGGTCCATTTCACAATGGCGTTAAAAACGGATCGGAATGGATACTGTAAAATGGAACGGGTACAGACGGATCCAATGTTAACCTATGGATCCGTTCACATCCATCCTTCAAACGGATACATTCTGCAGGATCCGCTGAATGGGGTATGTAGCATATAAGGAGGCTTTACAAAGCACGAAAGTTCGGGTCCCCATTGACTTCCATTATGTTCGGAGTTCGGCTCGAACACCCGAACATCGCGGCCATGTTCGGCCCGAACATCTAGATGTTCGCCCAACACTACACGTGACCCGTTCGGCCAATCACAGCGCTAGCCGAACGTTCGGGTAACGTTCGGCCATGCGCTCTTAGTTCGGCCATATGGCCGAACAGTTTGGCCGAACACCATCAGGTGTTCGGCCGAACTCGAACATCACCCGAACAGGGTGATGTTCTGCAGAACCCGAACAGTGGCGAACACTTTTCGCCCAACACTACCTCTCACCAGGACTGCAGACATCACTAGAGATGTTTGGCAAGGGACATGCTGTTAAAAGAAGCCACTAAAATCTGACTTAGGGCCCTTTTCCACCTGCAATCGCTAGCGTTCACGCTGAACGCTAGCGATTGCTGAATCGCAAAACCGGCGATTCCCCCGACATTTGCGGCCGCGATTTTGCTATGCTATGCACTGCATAGCAAAATCGCGGCAATTATCGCTCCGCCGCGCGTTCGCGTTCCCGACAAAAGCGAATCGCGGTAGTGGAAATGACCTACCGCGATTCCTATGTTAAAAAGCAAACCGTAGCGATTGTAAAATCGCTAGCGGTTTGCGGTTTTGCGATTCAGCCAGCGCAAACGCGCTGGTGGAAAAGGGCCCAAAAGGAAAGGGTCATGGGGGAAGACAACAGGGAGAGGGAGGTGGGAAAAGAGATAAGATTACCTGCAATCAAGGTAATCTAAATTGCCTGGAGCTTGCTTCTCTGCTCACTACAGAAGTCGGCTGTCAGCACCTGTATCACTGGGTTCTGCAACAGCAGACTGCCCTGCATTGATTCATTACCCTGAAAATATGCACTGTTGGTGGGCCTTGAGGACAGGGTTGGGGAACACTGCTCTAGACTACTGAGGTAAGTACTTTTATCTTACAAATCACATCAGGTATGTTTAAACCCTCCTGCAGTGTTCACTTGCTGCCAGTAACAGGATTCGTGTTGGTTGGTACTGTACTTAACATGCTTCCATGGCTATGGCCATCTTCCTCAAAAACATTTTATTGCAGTTAGGTTACTGTAGATTACACTACACAGGAGATTCCTAGGATTCTGGTTGGAAGTAGTTTGTTAAAAGTTTTTATAAGTGGTTAATAGTAGCATGAAGGCTAAATGATAGAGTGTTTATGCTGGAGACAGGTTGCTAAGGTGTTATTCTCAACTTTTTGCTGACCATACTGACAGCTTTGTCACAAAAGTAGCGGTGCCAAGCCATTTGAAGTGAAAATCACATTGTAATAACAACAACAACAACAACAACAAATAACATTTGTAAAGCGCTTTTCTCCCATGGGACTCAAAGCGCATAAGCATGGCTCCGACCATCGTGGTACAAAGGAAGAATTTTATAAGTCCGGAAATGCCAGGCTAAACAGGTGGCGTTCCAGTCTGGATTTGAATAGCTCCAGGGATGGTGCTGTCTTTACTGGGTGTGGCAGGGGGTTCCAAAGAGTAGGGGCAGCATGACAGAAGGCTCTATCTCCAGATTTTTTTGAGGTGCACTCTGGGAGTGACCAAGTTTAAAGAACTTGCTGATCTGAGGTTGAGAGGTGTGGTGCAGCTTCAGCAAGTCCTTCATGTATCCAGGGCCCAGATTGTGCAGGGATTTGAATGTCAGCAGTCCAATCTTGAAGAGTATTCTCTATTCTACTGGTGGTAGCCAGTGCAGTGAGCGAAGGATCGGTGTAATGTGACAGTGGCGAGGCTGGTTTGTTAGCAATCTGGCAGCAGCATTCTGCACTAATTGCAGGCGACGCAGGTCCTTTTTGGGGAGGCCAGCATAAAGGGCATTGCAGTAGTCCAGCCGTGATGTGATGAAGGCGTGGACTAGGGTTGGAAGATTCTCTGGGGGAATCAGATGTTTAATCTTTGCAATGTTCTTCAGATGAAAGTAGGAAGATTTAACTACAGATGAAATTTGGTTTCTGAAACTCAATTCCCCATCGATTAATACGCCAAGGCTGCGCACAAGGTTGGAGCTGTTTATGTCTGAATTCCCAATCCTGATTGGTGTTGCTTTAGGATAGAGTTGTTTTGATGGCGAGTGCTGGCTTTGGACAAACAGGACCTCTGTTTTGTCAGCATTCAGTTTCAACCAGTTATCATTCATCCATGCCTGTAGCTCAGCTAAGCAAGAGTTTATTTTTGGGGTAGGGTCTGTTCCACCAGGTTTGAAGGACAGGTATACCGAGTACCGAGTGGCAACATGTAGATTGCAAACAGCAGAGGGGATAGGATTGATCCTTGTGGCACTCCGAATTGTAGAGGTGCAGGTTTGGACATTATAGGGATACTCTCTGTGTTCTGTCAGTCAGGAATGATCTGAACCACTGGAGGACTGATCCACTGATGCCACAGTACTCCTGCAGTCTTTTAAGCAGGATTTCGTGGTCAACTGTATCAAAAGCCGCTGAGAGATCCAACAGGATTAGGATGGAGCATTCCCCCCTGTCCCTTGCCATGAGCAGATCGTTGCAGACTTGGATGAGGGCTGTTTCACAGCTGTAATGTTTCTTAAAGCCAGATTGTAGAGGGTCCAGGATGTTGTTTACTGACAGCCTGGTTTCAAGTTGCAGATAGACAGCCTTTTCAATAACTTTACCTAAGGGGAGGTTGGAGACAGGTCTGTAGCTGCTCATAGCATCTGGATCCATGGAAGGTTTTTTAAGAAGGGGCTTGATGATTTCTTCTTTTAGAGAGGTAGGAAACCTCCCTGCTTGCAGAGAGTAATTTACTATTTTGTGAAATGCTGGACCAAGCAGGACAGGGCATTTCAGCATATGTTTAGTTGGTCCAGGGTCCAGGTTGAAGGTTGTCTGGCGGAGGCGACGGAGGATGTCTGAGATCTCTTCCTCACTAATACTTTTGAAGTCAGTCCAGGGTGTTAGGTTGTTTTTGCAACTATTTCCAGGAGTTGCATAAGTCTTAGGTGCTGTGGACTGAATGAGAGACCAAATAGAGGATACTTTGTAAGCAAAGTAGCAAGCAAATTTCTCTCATAATAAAGGAATGCCACATGCCAGCAATCTCCTGTTTCCACCAATAGGTGTAAAAGCAGTGATATGTCTTGAATCTCACAATGTCAAGAACTTAGGAGAGCATACAAAGACCTGTAGCACAAGTCCTCATTGAAGAAATGTACTCCTTTTCCTGATGATAGTGATGATAACTGATATTCTGTACTTTTTCATTTTTTTTATGCAGCAAATGTATTTGGGCATTGCCTGCAACATGTGAAGACACCATTCTTGTGTATACTGTAGACCAGTGTTTCTCAATTCTATCCTGGTGACTCCCCAACGTTACATGTTTTGCAGGCAGCCTCACCTATGCACAGGTGGGGTAATTAGTGTCTCATGTAGGTGGATTTCATGTAGCCGAGCACTTGTGCATAAGGGAGGTTGCCTGCAAAATATGCACCTTTGGGGAGTCACGAGGACAGGTTTGAGAAACACTGCTGTAGACTATTGTCAACCCCCACTCCCCCTGAGCATTGATGGGATGATTTTTAAAACTGATTGGCAAACTAAACTTCTTAGAGACACCGAGGCCTCTTTTCCATGGACTGTTGAACTGTGTGCTCAGCAAGCAGTTACCAGGCAGCAGTGAGCAGTTACCAGACAGCAACAAGCAGTTTTCGGGCAGCAGTGAGCAGTTGTGAGAGTTTGAGAGGCATTTCGCTGCCTATCAACAGTCCGTGGAAAAAAGGCCTAAAGCATTGCAGTGCTACATCTGTATCCATTTGTGAAAAACCCAGGCAAATAATAGTTGTATTCATCACCTTAGTTTGACACGTGTATAATAAAACAAACAGGGTAAATCCCCCTTTCAAAGGCCTTTATGGCTTGATGCTGCAAAAATAAATACGATTTTAATAAAATGAATCAGAGTACATCTCCTGGTAATTCACATTTTCAAGAACCATGTCATTTTGTCAAATAAATGCACAGAAATGCCACATTTCAATGGGTAAAGTTTTAAGAAAAAAAAAATACATTATGTACTTTGAGGGTGGGGGGAAATTGGGGGCTTGACTGTAAATATGATAAATTCTGCATATGTGTCTGTAAAGGTCCTGTTCAGTTGGTTCCGTTGCTTATGTGGGAGGTTTAGAAGACTGAACATAGAGGGTAGGAACACACTAGGCAGAAACACTAGCATTGCAGAAAACGCAGTGGAAAACGCACGTAATGCAAGTCAATGGGCCACATGGAAAAACGCATATGTTTGCGCTCTGCTATGTGCGTTTTTTAAAACCCAGGACTTGCAGCATATTTTTCCAAAATGCATCTAAAACGCACATAATGAATTTCAATAGTGGCGCAAAGGTATTGTGTTTTAAGTGCGTTTTTTTAATGCTTTTTTTTAAAAAAACAAGAAACCAACAAACAAGTTTGATGATGTATTTCCGCTTCCTGTTGCCTTTCTAGTGATTGGCAGAAAATGCATATCCAAAACTCATTCAAAACACATAAACGATTTATATACGCGAACCGCAAATGAATTAAACCGCATGCAAAGCACAAGAAAAATGCATGTGCGGAGCAAAAACACAAAACGCAAGCGCACTGAAAATGCATGCAAAATGCACAAACGTATATGCAGCAAACAGGGCCGGCTCTAGACCATTTGCCCCCCTGAGGAAAACTTGTGAGGATGCCGCCGCCCCCCCTCCCTAGGTACTATAATTGTCCCCATGTAGCCTGGAGGGGGTAGCAGCCAGGAAGGGGGGCAGTGGGCACAGCGGCGGTGAAGGGGGTAGGACCCCCCCTTCCCTCACCTGAGTCCCCCGTACGCTCTCCCCCTCCAGATAATTGCGCAGCAGCCACACATGTTAGGCAGGGGGCGGGGGAGCAATTACTCACCTCTTCCTTCCGCGTTCCAGCGTGCGGATCACCGCTCGTCACTTCCTGCAGTGTTGCTTTGCAAAAAGTGATGAGTGGTGGTATGCACGGTGAAACGCGGAAGAGGTGAGTAATTTCTCCCCCACCCGCTGCCTGATGAGTACCCGCTGGCCGTTGTGCAATTAGATGGAGGGGGAGAGCGGACAGGGGGATCCAAGTGAGGAAGGGGACCCCCCCCCCCCGCTGCCACTGTGCCCGCTGCCCCCCTTCCTGGCTGCTACTCCCTCCAGCTTGGCGCCCCTCCCACTGTCAGCCGGGTGCCGCTCCCCCCACGAGTGCTGCCTGAGGAACCTGCCTCACCCCACCCAGGGCCGGATTTGTAATTTCCAGCGCCCTAGGCCGGCTGTCACCAACCGCCCCCCCCCATTCTGTCCAACTCTGACTAGTGATCACTGGGTTACATGGGCTCCTGTCTGTTTTGCTGCTTTGCCCCCCCCCCTCCCGTTCAAAGAAGCAGTGCATGCTCTGCCCACTCCATGTAATTTTACACTCCAGCCTGGATGCACAGCAGCCGATAGTGTTCTGGGCTTGCATAATTCAGAAATGATGCTCATATATGAGCAGCACTTGTCAAGTACACATACCCATAACACTCCCAGCCTCGGCTGCTGTGCACATCAGTAGTGTACAGGAGTGCGTAATAACAAGAAGCCCGAGAGGACAGAAAATGCGCTGCTTCTTTGTCCTTTGTGCGACTTGCTTCAGTCAGAGTCACAAACAGGTGATGGTGCAGCGCAAAGGAGAGAAACCCATCCAAAGCAGAACAGGTAAGTAGAAGGATCCAACACTACACACGCTGGCATAGATGTCGTGTAATGCTAGGTACACACGATGCAATTCTGACAGATATACTGTCAGATCGATTATTTCCAATGTCTGATCTGATTTCCGATCAATTTTTCAATCGATTTTCCGTTCATTTCTATGAAAAAAATCATTCAGAAAATCTATCGGATAGCAGATCGGACATGTTGGAAATAGTCGATCTGACAGTAAATCTGTCAGAAAATTGCATCATGTGTATCTAGCATAAGCTCAGGTGTACTTTACACAGTGACAATTTAGCACTTGGGGCAAGTTAAGACAGATTAATCAGTCAGCAGGAAGTTTTTACGTTTTGTAATAGAATGATAATATTTATTGGCTAACCAAAAGAAAATAGTGAGCCTTTGGCTAATGAGTCATCTTCAGACTTTGTTCCTGTATACAAGATGTAAGATTTGGGGAACCCAGATATATATATAAAGTCAGCAGGAGATGTATACATTGTTTTGTAAATATAAATAAATGTAATACAGTTGTCATTCTGTTTCAAAACATCCTGCTTTCACTGATGGCTAATGTATTAATCAAGAATATCTTGGGGTACAGTCCTTTTTATTGTGAAGGATCAAAACACAGTCCTTTTACAGGGTAATCCACCTTACCCACCAACACTATTTGTAACTTTAGAAAAAGGACTATATATCAACTGATGCAATCTCAGAGAGGCAAAAGAACTATGAAAAAATATTTATTGACACGTATAGAAAAATATCAAAAAAGTACATAATTTCTTCAATATCACAGTAATCGGTCTTGGACATATATAGAATTGATTTGAATCAACAAGCGGTTGTAGCTTTTACGGGTATTAAACTTCAAGGCTACGACACATGTTCGTTTCGGGCTTTTTTGTATAATTGTATATGCCCTTCATCAGGCTGTGATACCCAATTCTGTGTAGCTCAACCAAGGGGGAGAAGACCAATGAGGCAGACGCACAAAACCTTCCCAACGGCTGTGGATAGGAGTTCCCATCTTGCAGCTCCTATCCACAGCCGTTGGGAAGGTTTTGTGCGTCTGGTGAGTTCAGACGCCCCCAGTAATTGGCCTTTGTGCCTCATTGGTCTTCTAATTCTATATATGTCCAAGACCGATTACTGTGATATTGAAGAAATTATGTACTTTTTTGATATTTTTCTATACGTGTCAATAAATATTTTTTCATAGTTCTTTTGCCTCTCTGAGATTGCATCAGTTGATATATAGTCCTTTTTCTAAAGTTACAAATTCACTGATGGCTAACACAGAACAATGCTTTGCTGCTTCTAAAACATGTCAGGAAAGAGTTAAACTGTAGCAAAGAGAATGTTGCTGTCAGGAAAGAAAACAAACCATAAATTCAACAGGTCTCGGGTCTTTAACAGCTCTGACCAAGTAATAAAACATCAGTCAGGGGGAGAGGAGAGCTGATAATTCCTGTCCGTGAATGCGTGCTGCATAAAGAAACTAATCTGAACTCAAAAGTTCTACTGCTTGAGTCTATATATTTTTCTTCTCACAGCAGCTTGTATGTCCCCACTCATTATACTAAGGACAAGATCCTCAGATGACAACAGATGCTGTCATCACACACACTCTGCAGTGAGAGAGATGCAGGGATCTCTGGAATTCAGGCAGAATAGAGCAAAGCAGAAGTGATTTACTTTGACATGTGACCTCTTATCTCTCCAAGTCCTGCGCCCTGCTGAATTTTATCGCCCTGGGCCTTGACCTTTGTGGCCTTTCCAGAAATCCGGCCCTGACCCCACCTCATGGGCAGCCTGGGGCTGGCAGCAAAATGCTAACTTTCACGCACTGCCTAGTGTGTTCCCACCCTATTGCCCCGACCTTGCATTGTTTCCTGTAACTGAACAAATTCTGCCTCTACTGACTTTGGCTTGTGACCTTGCTTCTGAAAGTACTCTGCCAGTACCGCCCACACCCTGTTTACTGACTATGTTTTTTTTGCTGCCTGCCTAGTGTAACCTATTACTATTTAGTATTTATATAGTGCCGACATCTTCCGCAGCGCTGTACAGTGTATATTGTCTTGTCATTTTAACTGTCCTTCAGAGGGGTTCACAATCTAATCCTCACCATAGTCATATGCCTATGTATGTATTGTAAAGAGTATGTATTGCAGTCTAAAGTCAATTTAGGGGGAAGCCAATTAAGTTATTTGTGTTTTTTTGGGGGAAGTGGGAGGAAATCAGAGTGCCCAGAAGAAACCCACAAAGACACTGGGAGAACATAAAAACTCCATGCAGATATTGCTCTGGCTGGGTTTCAGACCGGGGACCCAGCGATGCAAGCTGAGAGTGCTAACCGCTACACCACTGTGCTGCTCAGTTTCTGCCTCTACTCACCTTCTGCATTATGGTGTCATCTGTTCTCCCTGTTTCAAGACCTATTAAGGAAACATAACTTGTCACTGGCAGCAAATCTCAATGACCCTTGTTAGATATTCTAGTGAAGACCTGATGTTCTGGTAGCCGCTTAGACTCCACTAGACTCCACTCCATGAATAAGCCAACACCAGTGACAGTGTCAACAGCCTCCAGTAGGTTCTGCATCCTAGGAGAGATCATGACTTCCACTGGTGCTATTGTCAATGGGTATTTCATCATTGGATGTACACATCCAATTTTGATTGGCCAATAATTTTTGCCATATTAGCCAATTTTCCTCATTGCATTTCCATATTTATTTATTGCAACATTGCTGCTGTTCATTGCACTGATTTTAGTCCATCCTAATCTTACTCCGCCCTTTCAGAAAATAACTGTTCTGAATGTGTTTTCTGAATTATCTACTTCTTGTACAAAGTCCAGGTTCCATATCTTCTCTGCATCTTCTTTGTACTCAGTTGCACTCTTCTTCTGCCAACTCACTTCTTAAGAAAATAATTATAATTAATGATTCAACCTGTCCTCCTCAGCAAAACTACAAAAGGCTTCTGCTACATGTACAGATACATCCTTGTATAGATCTGATTATGAGATCTGAGATATGAGATTAGATCTGAGCCAGCACCTATTCAGTAGGAGGCCTTAGGCAAGTCTCCCAAACACTGCTACTGCCTATAGAGCGCGTCCTAGTGGCTGCAGCTCTGGCGCTTTGAGTCCGCCAGGAGAATAGCGTGATATAAATGTTCTGTGTTTGTTGTTTGTATCTCATTATTACTCCTGTTTAAAACGACATTAATAAATTGAGGTTGCCCAGGTACTTTAAACAAGATCTGCCATGACAGGATAAAATGGATTTGTCCTAAAGGTATTACGGTTTCAGTAGTATTAGTCATAGGACTTCACTTGACCATCAGCTATTGATTTACATTATATGCAGTGGCTATTGGCTTTGTACACTAAAAGATGCATGCGAGCGAAAGCGTAACTAGAGGGAAGCAGCTCTTGCTTCACATGGGGGCCCAGAGCCATTTTAGCCAACTACTAACCTTCCCTTCCTCCAATACGGGGACCTTTACTCCAGATCAGGTGTTTTTGTGGCTACACTTGATACGTGTGTGAAGATCATAAGCGCCACACTTGTTTTATGACCCTTCTGAGATGGGCATCCCTGGCCGTTAAGGGCACCAAGGGGAGGAAAGAGAAGCGGTGTGAACATTGTGGGGGCATCAAAGTTTTGCTGGGGGACCCCATGAATTATAGTTACGCTGCTGCATGTGAGAATATTCTACTATGCAAGAAATATTATTTAGAATGCATGACAGACTGGGAGAGGAACTGGTGTGAGACCACTGCAATATTATATGTTCTCTTGTTATTTCTAACTTGCATTCTTCTGAGAGACATCAATTTTACCTTAAAAAGGCACACTTTCTGATTAGCTCACATTAAGCTGTTGTAAGTTGGAGACTGACTCACAAAAAGTGCATTATGCTTAGCAATTACTGTGGGAAAACCTGTCTGCCATGTCAGCCAGCCATCTACATTTGACCTTCCACCCCCTGTGACTCTGTGTCTTCTCGTGTCTTTGAACGTAACTGTTTCACAACATCTTCCAAACTCGCCACAGAAAGGTGTTAACAGACATGATGTATAAGAAGAATGGGCACCACAGGAACATGATGGTTTATCTTTCACGGCCTTTATGCAACCACCTCTGCTTTTCAAATGTCATCGTCAATGATATATTAGTAATACCTTAAAAAAGTAATGTCCTCGACCTTCCTGGGCAAATGGAGAGTAGCAAAGGTGATATAGTTTGTCTGCATATTCCCATATGGGCCCAGTCATGTGTGTGTCGAGCAAATAAGTCCTTATTTCGAATGGAAAAATCACATTTTTCCTTATTGTATTACTGCATTGTGAGCTCCACTATGTGAGTTATTATTTTTTAATGTTTATACTGCACTGACATCTTCAGCTGCACTTTACAGAGTATATTCAGGGATGCTCGGATGTGCCTCATCCACGAATTCGGAAATCCGCGTGGTTGCAAAAAAAAATCCGCATTCGGCCCCGCCGCATGCGGATTTTCGTCCGCGTCCACGCAACCACGCGGATTTTTTCCCGTGAATGGCGTAATCACGCGCGGATTCACGCCCGGAGGCGGATTTTCTTTTAACGTTAATAACAAAGCCCCCATACATGCTACAGTCCCCCAAATAGCATGGATTATCGAGGTGATAAGGGGCAACATAACTTCAACATAAAAAATTCCCCCCCAAAATTTTTTTCTAGAGAAAATGGATTTTAAAGTGAAATCAACACTTTAAATGGGGCTATTAATTGGTAATAAGTGGTTTTAAAAAGGGATATACGCGTTAAGCAGTCAAAGAGGTGAAGTTCCAATGGCACTTGGCGGCGAAGGTACCGCTGGAGGAGGATGAGTGGCTGACGGCAAAAAGGCTCCAGAGAGGTTTTTGTAATTTTTTTTTTGTTTTTTTGCAGCAATTAGCAATGACATCGCAGCAGAGTTGTCAGTGGACACGGGCAGTGTGAACGCAGAGTGCAGTGGTGGTAGCTCCTGAGTCAGGAGAAGGTCTATGCGGGCGGTCAGTTCAGCAGCACAGAAGGACCACGGCAACATACTGGTGGTAGTAGTAGCAGCACAGCGTCATAGTGCTGGCCAAAAAATTAAATGCACCCGGTGACCCGGGCAGTGTGAACGCAGAGTGTAGTAGCGACTGAGTCAGGAGGACAAAGCGGGCGGTCAGTTCAGCAGCAGCAGCACAGTAGTAGTAGCACAGCGTAATAGTGCTGGCCAAAAAATTAAATGCACCCGGCGACCCGGGCAGTGTGAACGCTGAGTGTAGTAGCGAATGAGTCAGGAGGACAAAGCGGGCGGTCAGTTCAGCAGCAGCAGCACAGTAGTAGTAGCACAGCATCATAGTGCTGGCCAAAAAATTAAATGCACCCGGTGACCCGGGCAGTGTGAACGCAGAGTGTAGTAGCGACTGAGTCAGGAGGACAAAGCGGGCGGTCAGTTCAGCAGCAGCAGCACAGTAGTAGTAGCACAGCGTCATAGTGCTGGCCAAAAAATTAAATGCACCCGGTGACCCGGGCAGTGTGAACGCAGAGTGTAGTAGCGACTGAGTCAGGAGGACAAAGCGGGCGGTCAGTTCAGCAGCAGCAGCACAGTAGTAGTAGCACAGCGTCATAGTGCTGGCCAAAAAATTAAATGCACCCGGTGACCCGGGCAGTGTGAACGCAGAGTGTAGTAGCGACTGAGTCAGGAGGACAAAGCGGGCGGTCAGTTCAGCAGCAGCAGCACAGTAGTAGTAGCACAGCGTCATAGTGCTGGCCAAAAAATTAAATGCACCCGGCGACCCGGGCAGTGTGAACGCAGAGTGTAGTAGCGACTGAGTCAGGAGGACAAAGCGGGCGGTCAGTTCAGCAGCAGCAGCACAGTAGTAGTAGCACAGCGTCATAGTGCTGGCCAAAAAATTAAATGCACCCGGCGACCCGGGCAGTGTGAATGCAGAGTGTAGTAGCGACTGAGTCAGGAGGACAAAGCGGGCGGTCAGTTCAGCAGCAGCAGCACAGTAGTAGTAGCACAGCGTCATAGTGCTGGCCAAAAAATTAAATGCACCCGGTGACCCGGGCAGTGTGAACGCAGAGTGTAGTAGCGACTGAGTCAGGAGGACAAAGCGGGCGGTCAGTTCAGCAGCAGCAGCAGCACAGTAGTAGTAGCACAGCGTCATAGTGCTGGCCAAAAAATTAAATGCACCCGGCGACCCGGGCAGTGTGAACGCAGAGTGTAGTAGCGACTGAGTCAGGAGGACAAAGCGGGCGGTCAGTTCAGCAGCAGCAGCACAGTAGTAGTAGCACAGCGTCATAGTGCTGGCCAAAAAATTAAATGCACCCGGCGACCCGGGCAGTGTGAATGCAGAGTGTAGTAGCGAATGAGTCAGGAGGACAAAGCGGGCGGTCAGTTCAGCAGCAGCAGCACAGTAGTAGTAGCACAGCGTCATAGTGCTGGCCAAAAAATTAAATGCACCCGGTGACCCGGGCAGTGTGAACGCAGAGTGTAGTAGCGACTGAGTCAGGAGGACAAAGCGGGCGGTCAGTTCAGCAGCAGCAGCAGCACAGTAGTAGTAGCACAGCGTCATAGTGCTGGCCAAAAAATTAAATGCACCCAGCGACCCGGGCAGTGTGAACGCAGAGTGTAGTAGCGACTGAGTCAGGAGGACAAAGCGGGCGGTCAGTTCAGCAGCTCAGAAGGAGGACCATGGCAACTTACTGGTAGTAGTACCATAACACCAAAAAATTAACCAAGGTAGGCACTAGGCAGGTAGTAAATGTCTTTATAAAGGCAGGCATAGTTAACAACAGCACATGCAGCAGCCACTTCATGTCCCCCTGTGTCCGACAATAGGGGCCAGGAACTCACCTTCCACCCAAGCCTGATTGATTTTCAGGAAGGTGAGTTTGTCCACAGAGGCGTGGGAGAGCCGAGAGCGCTTCTCTGTGACCACGCCACCGGCCGCACTAAAGCATCTCTCTGAGAGGACACTGAAAGGAGGGCAGGATAGGAGTTCCAGGGCGTACTGGGAAAGCTCGCTCCAGATGTCCAGTCTCTTGACCCAGTACTCCAAGGGGTCCACGGGGCTGTCGGTGTCATTGAGCCCGCTGGATGACCCCATATAGTCAGACACCATGGTGGTCAGTCGTTGCTTGTGCTGGTTGGTGGTGGATGCTGTGGCGGGCACCTCTGTTCTGGGCTGCTGCACTGCATACAGGCTCTTGCTTAGGCTCTTCAGGTCTCCGGGGCGCCAGTTGCTGCTGCTGCTGCTGGTGGTTGTTGTTGTGCTGCTAGTGGCAATGGCAGGCACCTCTTGCTGGCTTGGCAGAGCAGTTACAGTGGGGGTGGAAGGCTGGGGGAATGCTTCCAGTAGTCTGCGCACAAGGGCCTCCTTCAACTCCCTTGTGCGTTGCTCGGTGGTGGATGGCGTCATTAAGTCTCCCAGCTTCCCCTTCAGACGGGGATCAAGCATCAAGGTAATCCAGATGTCCTCCCTTGAACGCATCTGGATCACCCGGGGGTCCCTGCGAAGGCAGCGCAACATGTGCACAGCCATGGGAAACAAGTGGGCCCTGCCAGCAAGATCTTCCTCGTCCTCGCCATTGTCCCATAACGCATGCCTGTCCTCTTCCTGTGCCATGTCGTTGTCCTCCTCAAACCGCCATCCACGTACAACGCCTGCTGCACTCTGCTCCTCCTCCTCCTCCTCATTCAGGTTAGGGACCTCCAACTCTTCCACTACCTGCTGTGAGCCCTCCTCTGAGCTGGACTGTGCTGCCATCTGCTCCTGTTCTTCCAACTGCCTCAGGGCTTCATCCCCACGCTCAATTAAATTGTCCATTGCCTGCTCCAGTAGACAAACCAAGGGCACCCACTGGCACACAGAGGCCCGCTCCTCACTGACCATCTTGGTTGCCTCCAGGAAGGGACTCAGCACCAGGCATACTTGCTGCATCAGTGTCCACTGAGTGGCAGTAATCATGGGGACTTGCTGGTTGCTGGGGACACTTGGGTCTAGCATGTAGGCCCTAAGAGCCAGCCTGTGCTGACACAGCCGCTCCAACATGGCCAGAGTCGAATTCCAGCGAACTGGCATGTCGATGATCAGCCGGTGTTGTGGCCTTCCATACTGCTGCTGTAAGGTGGACAAGAGTGCAGAGGCAGTGGCTGACAGGCGGAAAAAGCGTACCACCGCCCGGGCATCCTGCAGCAGCTCGCTCATCCCCTGGTAGGTGCGCAAGAAGCGCTGCACCACAAGATTGAGCACGTGGGCCAAGCAGGGGATGTGCTGGAGGTTTCCCTGCTGCACTGCTGCCACCAGGTTGGCCCCGTTATCGGCTGCCACATACCCCACTTCCAGGCCTCTGGGGGTCAGCCACCTCCGCTCCTGCTTCCTGAGGGCGGCCAGGACGTTGGTGGCCGTAAGCCTCTCCTTCCCCAGGGTCACCAATTTTAAAAGGGCTTGGCAGTGCCGAGGCTTGGCGCTGCTGCTGCCGAGGCGGGCTTGCTTTCCGGGTGCTGAGGGAGTGTCGTGACAGGACCCTTCTGCATCCCCCCTGATCCCGCGTGGTGGCACCACTAGCTGGGCTGATGCGCTCTTGTCCTCCCTCCCTTCCATCAGTGTCACCCAGTGGGCCGTAAAGGACAGGTAGCGACCTGTCCCAAATCTGCTACTCCACGAGTCCATGGTCACGTGGACCCGCTTGCCCACAGAGTAGTCCAGGGAACGGGCCACGTTTTCCACCGCAAACTTGTGGAGTGCTGGGATCGCGCTCCTGCTGAAATAGTGGCGACTGGGGACTTGCCACTCGGGGATGCCAAATTGGAGCAGCGTCCGCATGGCGCTCCCCTCCTGCACCAGGGAGTAGGGAAGCAGCTGTGATGCCATGGCCCGGGCCAGCAAGCCATTTAGTTTGCGGATCCGCCTGTGGCTTGGAGGCAGAGGCTTGGTCAGACCCTGAAAGGTGTCGCTCAGCAGGGTCTGACGACGCTGGGATGCAGGGGAGACAGAGGAGAGAGACGAACACTGGCTGCCAGCCTCAATGTCTGTGTCCTGAGCAGCCGAGGTGGAAGAGCGCTTGCGTGCTACTACTGCTGCTGCTGCTGTGGGGGATTCACGACCCTGAGGGAGGGATGATGCTGCTGCGCTGGTGGGCCTTCTGCTCTCAGGAACCCCTGCCAGCAGTGCCTGCTTCCTCTTAAAGTCCGCATACTCGCGGCAGTGGCGGCTTCTCAGGTGGCCCTGGAGGGATGAGGTACCCATCTTGCTCAGACTTTTCCCACGGCTCAATCTTTTGCTGCATAACCTGCACACCGCATACCTTTTGTCATCAGTACATTCCTCAAAGCAATCCCACACTGGTGACTTTAATTTACTGCGGCCCCCACTAGCAGAGGGTGCAGCGGAGCAATGTGTGGTAGTAGTTGCCGGGGGTTGCATGGTGGTGGTGCCGGCTGAAGCAGTGTCCTGTCTACTTCCTCCACGCCCACTGCTGCCGATGCCCCTGCCCCTGCCTGACATATGGCGATATCCTTGCCTAGGCCGAGGTGACTCGTCATCCTGCTCTGACCATTCTTCCACGGACTCAGCAGGCTGCACATAGTTAGGGTCCACAACGTCATCATCAGCAGCATCATCATAATCCAGCTCTTCCTCTGACTCCCCCGCCTCCTCTTCTGTCCCTACATCCCCAGACACAGACCCCTCTTCTTCATCACCAGAACTTAACAACGCTTGTGATTGTGGCCCGATCTCAATCTCTGCCACATCAGTCCCCAGTAAGTCCTGTGCTTCTTGCATCAGCAGGTTCCCAGATGCCGGACTGAGGGACAGAACGCTGTCATCCTGGGAGGGCTGCTGACCAGTGGGTGCTGGGGTGGATGTCACAACAAGCGTGGGATGTTGGCTGCTGCTGCTACTGCTTAGAGTGGTGCTCACAGTAGAGGTCTGGGAGGAAGTCATGATGTCCATGAGTACGTCAGGTTCCATTTGCTCAACCACCACACGGGGACCAGAAACTTTAAAATATTTGGACAATGGCGTCCGCTGACTCGGCCCAGGCTTTGCTGCCCCCTTTTCTGCTGCATCACGACCACGTACAGCTGGGCGTCCTCTCCCTGGACGTGGAGCAGTCCCAGAAGTGGCTGAGGCAATTGAACTCCCTTTCCTCTCGCCCCGCGAAACCCTGCCAGACATGTTGCTAGTAATGAATCACTGGATGCAGTGGGCACAGTACAAGGTCACTGAAGGATGCAGTGGCCACAGTACAAGGTCACTGAAGGATGCAGTGGGCACAGCAGTGGGCACTGGATATACAACTAGGTCACTGAAGGATGCAGTGGGCACAGTACAAGGTCACTGAAGGATGCAGTGGGCACAGTACAAGGTCACTGAAGGATGCAGTGGCCACAGTACAAGGTCACTGAAGGATGCAGTGGGCACAGCAGTGGGCACTGGATATACAACTAGGTCACTGAAGGATGCAGTGGCCACAGTACAAGGTCACTGAAGGATGCAGTGGGCACAGCAGTGGGCACTGGATATACAACTAGGTCACTGAAGGATGCAGTGGGCACAGTACAAGGTCACTGAAGGATGCAGTGGGCACAGTACAAGGTCACTGAAGGATGCAGTGGCCACAGTACAAGGTCACTGAAGGATGCAGTGGGCACAGCAGTGGGCACTGGATATACAACTAGGTCACTGAAGGATGCAGTGGCCACAGTACAAGGTCACTGAAGGATGCAGTGGGCACTGGATATACAACTAGGTCACTGAAGGATGCAGTGGGCACACAAGGATGTCACACTGTGTAACGAGATGCTCATATGCCAGCGAGCGAGCGAGCAGTGGGCACTGGGCACGGCACAAGGTCACTGACAGAATGAATGAACAGCGCTGGCAGAGAGTGGCGGCGCCGGTGGTGTGACTGGCTGCCTGCAAATAGTACAAGTGTATAACTGTCACTGGAATATACAAGTGAACACTGCAGCTGCACTAACCTGCCTGCCTGCACTCTACACACAGATAATCCCCACTCCCACTACACTGCAGCACTGAACCTGCCTGCACAGCACTACACACAGTTAAATAATCACTAGACTCCCACACTCCCACTACACTACACTGACTACAACTAACTACAGCAATCACTCACTGACTAGCTAATTGTGTACAGTATAAGAACAGTGTTAGCAAAAAAAAAGCTTTGTTTTTAACACAATAAATGCACTTGCTCAAACAACAATGGCCTGGAGATAATCCTCTCAGCACCACAGTCTAACAAGGACAGAGCTTTTCCATCATGGCCGCCGCTTTATATTCAGGAGGGGAGGGCATAGCTCCCCTCCTGTGATTGGTTGCTAGGGCCTGGCTGGGGCACTCTGATTGGCCTGCAATGTGTCACTTCCGCATAGTTTGACGCATTTCCGCAAACCACGACTTCAGCCCCGGGTTTCACGAGCGTGAATGCGGATTTCTGTCCGCATTCACGCGAAGCCGAAGTAGGTTTTCGTGGATGAAAATCTATTCACGGCTTAGCGTGTCCGAGGCGGAATGCGTCAAAATGGTCGTGAATCCACGCGTAAGCGTGATCACGACCTGGCGGTGAGCACCACTGAGTATATTGTCTTGTCACTATCTTTCACTCACAGGAACTCCCAGTCGAATGCATACCATAGTCACAGTGCTGTACCCCTATCATAGCCTAAGGTCAGGAAGACATTGCTGTCACAATCATCAAAACATTAAAGATAAATTAAAGCGGACCCAAACCAAACATTTTTTTAATTCAAAATATTTAGTTGCACCACTCTGACACATACAAAGATAATTAAACACTCCTTCAAGTCTATGAGCATTTCAGTGCATGCTTTTCACCCTTCTCTTTTCATAACTAGGGCTCTACAGGTGGCAGCCATTAGCAATTCCTCCTTTTGCCAGACACCACCTACTCCACCAGTTTGCCGGATTCTGTCCCGGCAATATGAAAGGAAGGGAGGGGTTCCTCCAATAAATGTAAAATATTTTATATTTGTCATTATGCAGCTGAAAAAGGCTGCTATTTATTATTATAATTTAGAAAATAGATTTTATTTCTTGTATTTTTAATTTGGGTCCACTTTATCTACAGAAGCCAGGCTCAGGCCATATAGGTTACAGGTCAAAGGCCATGTCTTGTTGTACATCCCTACTCAGCAAGACAGGTGTCTGCTCATGCTTTGAGATGTATTTCAATTAAATACACATGAACTGCAGAATTCATCTATGCTGACATTGTGATCCTAGTTTAGTGTTGCTGGCTCTCTGAGCCAGTGCTATAAACAGGGCCGGATTTCTGGGAAGACCAGAAAGGCCACGGCCTAGGGCGAGGTCATTTGTCAAAGTAAATCATCTCTTCTGGTCCCGCAGCGCAGCCATCCAGCTCTGCACTAATAGCTGAATTCCAGAGTTCCCCAATCCCTGCATCTCTCTCTCACTTCCTTATGTGCAATAACAATCAGGATCAATCATAACTGTCACTGATAATCCATTCCTCTGTATGAAGGACATACGGATCGATGTGAGAAATACCAGAGATTTACATTACAAAGCAGATAGAACTAAGTTCCGCTGAGTTTTAATGCAGGCATTCACAATCATCAGTGAACTCTGCTAGTTTCTTTTACAGCTTTGACACTGACCCCAGCAGTTTTTAATCAATTTATCTAATCCTAATTTATGACTGTTTTTCTTAGCTAGCAGTGGTATCTTCTCTTTCTTAGTTAACTCTTTCCTGACTCATTTTCTGGCCTCCTACCTTCTTTGAGAACTGCAGGAATAAAAATCAGCAAAAGCTTGGTATACAGAGGCGCCAGAGTAGAGTAAAATGTTTTAAAAACCGTTTAAAAGCAGAGGGGGATGTTAGGGTGGAGTTACCTCCCTCTTACAAAAAAGAAAACTCACTCGAGTCTCGATAAAACAGAATTGACAAATAATTTATTCAACTACACAAATGCAATGCGTTTCGCGGGCGTGACCCCGCTTCCTCAGGCAAAAATGGGAGCACAACTCAGTGGGTCAAGCAGTAGGTTTGAGCACCTCTGTCCAATTCTGTTTTATCGAGACTCGAGTGAGTTTTCTTTTTAAAACTTTTTACTCTACTCTGGCGCCTCTGTATACCGAGCTTTTGCTGATCTTCTAGTCCACCCTGGGTGGAGGGGTGCATCCCCATCTACTATCTACAGAGAGCGACTTCTTAACCTGAGTGGGGTCAGGTCCTAATGCTCCCCACCTGCATTTAAAGTGGTTGCCTATGGGTAACCCGTGTTTGTGAGTATATACACATAAAATTGTATTGAACTCTTAATTTTACCTGACAATACTGCACCATATTGGGCTCTCGATTCTCTTCTTGTTTTTAAGGAATAAAAATGCTGTTTTCTTCCCTTTCATTGCTAAACTGTTATTTTAAAGGACACCTGAGCAGTGGTGCTCATCCAATATTCGGGTATCCGAACTAACCAGATAATCTGAACTTTTTCCACTATCCGAACTTAGAATATCAGTTCGGATATTTTTTAAAATCCGAATAGCACTATCCGAGCAAACTCGGATTTTCCATCTGAGAGAGAGAAAGAGAGAGAGATATTTTTTTTTCGAGGGGGGATTTTAAGTCCCCATGTCATTAAAAAAACATGATGCTACATGCCTCATTTACCCTAAAAAACGTTTTAAAGGCAATTTAACCACTTTACACCCCGTAGTACGAATGTCTCCATCCCTTTTTTCCCCCCTAAAAAACCAAGGGACGGAGAAATCCGTACCTTCGGCGCTACCGCCGCTGTCCGCGCTCCCGCCGCTTGTGCGCGCGCATGCCACTGCCCGCTCGCCCAGAGATCAATGAACGGGAAAATGATCTAAGCCCCCGCAATGATCCGCTGATTCTATTAGAAACAGCACGATCATTGTGATGTTCCCAGCCTCGTACTGCTTCCTGTAAGTGTCCTTCCGGACGCTTACAGGTCGCATGTAAACAAACTCACAAATAGTAAAACTACACCCTAAAGCATTTTACATATACAAATACATTAGTTTTCCACAATAAATTAACTCCTTACCTCCCACACTTCCCAATTTATTTATTTTTTTGTAATTAAAAAAAAAAATACAATAAAAAAAACATAAATAGTTACCTTAGGGACTGAACTTTTTAAATATTTATGTCAAGAGGGTATAACACTGTTACTTTATAAACTATGTGCTTGTAATTAGGCATGGATGCAAAACTGAAAAAAATTCACCTTTATTTCCAAATAAAATATTGGCGTCAAACATTGTGATAGGGACATAATTTAAACGGTTTTATAACCAGGACAGATGGGCAAATACATTTCATGGGTTTTAATTACAGTAGCATGCATTATTTAAAAACTATAATGGCCGAAAACTGAAAAATAATAATTTTTTCCCACATTAATTCCTATTTTCCCATTAAAACACATTTAGAATAAAATAATTCTTGGCATAATGTCCCACCTAAAGAAAGCCTAATTGGTGGCGAAAAAAAACAAGATATAGTTCATTTCATTGTGATAAGTAATAATAAAGTTATAGACGAATGAATGGAAGGAGCACTGAAAGGTGAAAATTGCTCTGGTGTTCAAGGGGTAAAACCCCTCAGTGGTGAAGTGGTTAAAACGTACTTCCGGTTTTCTACCCGGATATCCGAATCCTGGGCGGATATCTGGGATACTGGGTTCGGATATCCGATTCGGATTCAGGTTCCAAAATTTCAAACTCGGATATCCGATTCGATCGGATATCTACGTATCCGGATCTGAATTCAAGCCGGATTTTGAAAAGGGGTATCCGAGCAGCACTGCACCTGAACGGTTACTACCTCTATGCTAGTGTGTATGGTTTGGTATTCTTCTACTTTCCTGTAGCAGTAGAGCATTGTACCATCTTAGCCATCAGCGAAAGCAGAGAGTTTTTAATCAGGATGATACCATTTATTGGCTTAAAAGAAAAAGAGTAAGCTTTCTGCTAATAAGCCAGACTTTGTTCCCGTATACTGTCAATATGTTAGAGCACACCACCATATGTACATTCAAAAGAGATGTATAGATTTTTCAGCAAATATAAATAAATGTCATTCAGATGCTTTAAAGTGGAGCTGAACTCTTGCACAGGACAGAAGGAAAACAGAGAACTGTACCATGTATGTACTTCGAGAGCCTGTCTAATTCCCCCTCCTCTGTGTCACAAGTTGTAATTTGATCTCTACTCTGTGTCACCTGACTGCCACAACATCTAAGCTCATTTGAAAGCACAGGATGTTAAAAATATGTCTGCTTCCATAAAAGCAGGAAGTAGACAGACTGCAGATTTATTGCAGGATTTGTATCAGCTGTAACAAAGAAATGTTTTTATTTAAAGGTTATGTTGTTGCATATCTTTTAGAGCACAGAGGAAGTTCTGAGTTCAGGTCCACTTTAATTACAACAGAACATCCAAAGTTGGTCTTGACAGGATGTTTGCTACTTACCTGTTCTCTGTTTTGGATGGGCTTCTCTCCATTGCACTGCCCTGCCACCTGTTTGTGGCTCCGACTGCAGCCAGTCGCACAGAGGACAAAGAAGAAGCGCATGCTCTGGCCACTAGCACTCCCTGCAATTTCCCGCTCCTGCCCAGATTTGCACAGCAACCGAGGCCGGTACAGTGTTATGCATACTTGACAAGTACCGGTCATACATCAGCGCAAATTACAGGAATTATTTGTTTAATGGGGGGCAGAGCAGCACAACTGAAATGAGCCCATTCAAACCAATGATCGCTAGTCAGAGTGTAGGACAATATATATATATTTTTTTTTTGGGGGGGGGGGGCCTAGGACACTGGAAAGTAAAAAACCGGACCTGGCTATAAAGTCTGCAATCTTCTACATTCTGCTTATCAAAATCAAAGTTTGTTATTCAAATGTGGTGGAACGCCAACTCTTACCCTGTGTTCTTGCCCCACCCACCATAAAATAAGTTTTTTGAGGATATAATGAAAATGTATTATCATTTAGTATTCATAAAGCGCCAACATCTTCTTCAGCGCTTTACAGTAATTGAAAACATACAAAATATGGAGTCACTGAAACATAAGGTGATAACTGTAACTAATATGTTCTTGTTCTGATAGCCCATATTTTTCAAACATACAGTATATGCTGACATATAAGACTACTTTTTAACCCTTGAAAATCATCTGAAAAGTTGGGGGTCGTCTTATACGCCGGGTGTCATTGATGCCGACTGATACCCCCTATTCTGGTAACCAACTCTCATATCTCGCTGCTGAGGACTGTAGTGAAGTGGCGCAGGCGCATATGTGCGGGATCTGAGAGGCAGAGAAGGAGGTAAATAGGATACAAGGGTGGGCCAGAAGGATGAAAGAGGCGTGTTTTATGGGCACAGTGCAATCTATTCTTCCATACCTCTCTGATAAACAAGTAGACAAGGAGAGCTGACCAATCCACTTAGGGAGAGGGAGAGTTGACCAATCCAACCACTCAATCGCCTATATACTGTTATATACTAGGTACCACATACAGTACAGCACCAGTATCTGTTTATCCATAGCACCATCATTTTTATTTGGTGTGCATTGGAAGAGGGTAGTCTTATACGGCGAGTATATCCCAAACTCTATATTTTAACTAGAAAAGTTGGGGGGTCGTTTTATACGCCCAGTCGTCTTATACGCCAGAATATACGGTAATTCTCAAAGCTGATCAGTTCTTATCTTTTTGTACTAGGCCTCCCTTTAATGTGATAGTTGGTGATTACTATAGCACTGTCATGTAAGAGTAGGGGTGAATATGGTCATCTTCTTGGGATTTGAACATGCTAATCATAACCTGCTCAGGTGTATCAGATATCTACACAGGTAAATATTGATCACAGTGAGCACATTATAGGGGTAGCTGTGCTTCAAATGTAGTTTAATCTAAGGGTTTGTACACATGGACTACATACCGTATGTCATGTGAGCTGTGTAGCTGACGACGCGCTGTGTTGCTATGTGTGGGATGGGGGGAGGAATGGCAAGCATGCGTGACGTCACGCGGGCGGGAGAGCAGAGCGAACAATGGGTTGGGTTGGTCGTCGAGTGCAATACACATGCCTGATTGCTGGCTAAGATAGTGGTAACCGGCCGCCTCAGTTGACTAAAGTCAGGCGTGTGTACGAGGCTCAAGAAATAGTAACCATGTCTATGTACTGGCCTCAACGTGACAGAAATCCCCTTATTACAGCAGTTATTTCTTGGAAGTTTATTTTAGACGTAACTGGGCACTGTAGGTTTAGAGATCTCTGGCTTCAAATCAAATCATATGACCACTATTTTTTTTTTAGTTCGCCAGGAATGGACCGCATACTCACTCTGTATATACTGTATGCGTTTATTTACTTTTCATGTTTTCTTGTTATTTAAAAGCATTTCAGGTGGGGGTCGTGGTCGGGATGGACATGTGAGCAGACGCACGGTCTGTGAGCTCCCGCTCCAGCAAGCCTAATCCTTCTGCATCCTGCATTTACGGAGCCCACAGAACCCTACAAATACCACGATTCACCTTGCAGAACCTTTCTCATCTGATAAATATGGGTCTGAATCAAAAGGAAAAAGAAAAGGAAAAGACAACCGGCCCGATAGACAGGTTCCGTTTGCAGGCCCAAGATGGCACACAAGATGGCGACCGACAGGAGGACGGTGACTCAACAAACCCTGAAACCGCTCGCATTTTAGAAGCACTGTCCTCCATGCAAGCCTCCCTTACCGACACTTTCACAACTAAGTTGGAGGAGGTGAAGGCTGACATCCATCTGGTCAGAGCCACCTAAGCAACCTCCGCGAGAGGGTTACATCCGCCAAGAAAAGAATTGGACGACACGCGGCACATACCCCGTGATATCCAATCTGCAACTGCAAGTTTGAACAATAATCAATCGACAGGAGGACATGGAGAATCGGCTGCGACGCAACAACATTAGGCTGGTGGGCTTACTCGAAAAAGCGGAGGGGGACAATCCTGAACGCTTCCTGGAACAATTGCTCATTGACCACTTAGGTCGAGAGGCCTTCACTGCTACCTTCTCATTTGAGCGAGCACACCGGATGCCCGTGAAACTAGGCCCGCCGGGGACTCCTCCACGCACCTTTATTGCGAAGATACTTCACTTTCAGGACCGTGATGCTGCACTATGCCTTTCACGAGAGAAAGGTAACATTCAGATTGATAATGTCACCATATCTATATTCCCGGACTTTGGTGTTGAAACATAAAAGCAGCGGACGGGATTCCAAGCAGTGAAACATAAGCTGAAGGTCCAGGACCTACAATATGCAATGCTTTTCCCAGCTCGCTTAAGGGTCATCGATGATGGTAAGACTTTCTTTTTTACTTCACCACTGGAAGTTGACGCATGGATTGACAAAAGGAAGGCCCCCTCCACCTCAATCTCATGACTACATGCCAGCCGTGATACCTTTTGTTGTTGCATTTACAGTACATGCTGATTTCTACACATCTCCATGGTATTACAATGCGGCCCCTTTTTTTTTTGTTCTCTCCTGCTAATACCCCCAAACGCTACTGTTCTCTACGTTATTATGTTACTCTGAACTTGTTCCAGTATTAAGCTGCTTTCTACTACCGTCTGCATACAGAGTAATGCTGTGCCCTGTTTACTGACCGGATGTCAGAAGCAGATCACATCTTACCGCTTGCTTTCCCCTGTCTACAAGGAATATGCAATGCTTGGGACATGCTCTATCAGCAAGTACTGGACTTTGACCTGCACACTATATTGCCTTCAGTCGCCTGCTGACTATATCATATTAATCTGATACCGATTACCGGCCGGATTTCACTGGGAAATATCCTCACCTACTTAAGCTAATAAGCCCATATGCAGGGCTCCGTGTTAAAAAAGTGTTATAGACAGCTATTATTATGTTATTGTTGGAGTGGGGGGATTTCCTCCCTCTCAATTTAATGTTCGTTTTGATTCTCTTTCTTCTCCCCAGCTGTGGGTTATGTTGCCGCTGCCACTATTTTGTTGGGCTGCGTCCTGGTGGAGTGTTTTCATCAGGGCTCAGCCTGCAGCGGTACCGACCAGCAGTTGTAAAATTGGGACAATGCTCCAGCCTAGTTTGAAGGGCCAGGAGCTGGGTTATAAGTGTTATTACAGTTTGTTATGTTTACATTTTTTCTATCCTGCACCCGAGAACAACTGTGGATACATGTTTAGGGCTCATCACTGGCATCCGGTATTGTATGCTTCTGATAAATGTGTTGCTCTACAAGCAGAATGTTTAGCCAGACAGTCTCATTCTTAACATGGAATGTTAAGGGGCTTAGGGAATAAGATAAAACGCACTGTTGTTTTAAATTATATTAAAAAGCTGAATGTGGATGTATTCGCTCTTCAAGAAACTCACCTTTATAATCTGACAATGCGATCTTTAAACAGACCCTGGATTGGATGGTATTTTCATTCCATATATAACTCCCAATCACGCAGAGTATCCTTATTAATTACTAGACCTGTTCACTTTAAATCTCTTCATAGTGAACTTGATGCAGAAGGCTGCTATGTCTTTCTGCATTGCCTGATAAACAATCAGCCTATATTATTAATAGCAATTTATGTTCCTCCACCTTTTGCATATCTGGTAATACAGAAAGCACTTACATATATGGCAAAACATCCACATCTCTCTGCGATTTGGCTTGGCAATTGTAATTATGTTCTGTACCCTAGTAGTGACAGGTTGCCTGTGGCTTCTCGCTCGTCTTTTTCTACTAAATTGGAAAGAATGCTCCAGGTGGTTTCCTTTTATGATCTGTGGCACCATAAGCAGCCCTCTACACCTATGTTTTCATGCATCCCTTTACACCTATGTTTTCATGCTTTTCTGCCTCCACTCATTTATTGAGGAACTAGGGGAAGAAGTACAATTTACCTCTATATAGAGCACGGCCAAAATGTTTCTCAAAAATCTCTTCCGTACTGAAATAAAACGTATTAAAACCACCTCGGCACTTACAGAGCAACAACTCCATGCACACTATAAAGCTGCAGAGGATATCTATAATAGATCCCCTGACTCAGAATCTGAATTAACATATAGAGCTAAATTGTGTGAATATGAACAATTTCTCACTGAAAAAGCTCATCAAAAGACTCTCTTTGGTATGAAACTGGAGACCACTGCGGCTCCCTTTTAGCTAAAATTGCCAGGCAGCGAGAGGCACCACAGGTAATCTCATCTATATTAGATGTTAATGGGGTATCTCATTCAGACCCAATGGGTATTTTGGATCAGTTCTATGATTTTTACTCAGCCTTGTATACAAAGCAGACCTCCAAAACTTCCCTAGAGCTAGATGCTTATCTGGAAAATATAGATTTACCCATCTTAACAGAATCACAATCTCTCAAACTTGATGAACCCATCTCTATTGACGAAATATGTGATGCTATCTCTGCCTTTCCAGCCTCGAAGACCCCAGGTTCTGATGGCCTCCCTATAGAACTATATAAAATCTTTGCTAACGACATGGCCCCCCTTCTATTAAAACTCTTTCAAAATGCATCAAATTTAGGTGAATTGCCCTACTCCATGAGGGAAGCAATTACTTGTTTAATTCTCAAACCAGGTAAAGATGCCACAGATTGTGGCTCTTATAGTCCCATTTCCTTAATACAGTTCGATACGAAAATCTTGCTTGCATCACTAGTTCACCGGGATCAGACCGGTTTTATACCTGACCGTTCAACTGCAATTAATCTCCGGCGTTTATACATCAATCTACAGGCTTCCCACGATAATATTGGCATGCGTGTGCTACTATCCCTTGATGCCGCTAAGGTGTTTGATACAATCGAGTGGGACTTTCTTTTTGCTGCTCTACGCAGAATGGGATTTGGACCAGCCTTTCTTAAAGGGGTCCGTATACTCTATACCAACCCGGTAGCTAGGGTCAAAGTGAATGGTTGGCTCTCACCGCCTTTCACACTGCAACGTGGAACTAGGCAGGGATGCCCCCTTTCCCCTTTACTTTTTGACCTGGCTATAGAACCGCTAGCTTCAAAAATACGATCACATCCTGGAATTCACATCTGGATTAAGGGAGATCTACATGAAAAAATAAGCTTATATGCAGACGACATGTTACTATATCTTTCTGACCCTGGAGGTTCAATGGAGGCTGCTTTGTCTACTATTAATGAGTTTGGTTAATATGCTGGCCTAAGGATTAATTGGTTTAAATCTGTATTACTACCTGTGGATGTTTTTTCCCCCTCTGGAGAGTCATTTACAATCCCCTCTTGTATGGGTTAATCCTTTTACATACTTGGGTATTTCGATATCACGCTTACCGCAGGATTTCGAGACACTCAACCTGGGGCCCCTACTCAACGCTGTTGAAAATAAACTTAGGGCATGGGAAAAGCTTCCTCTTAGTATTATGGGTAGAGCAAACCTCTTTAAGATGATAGTATTACCCAAGATTCTGTATGTTGCCTTGCATTCTCCCATTTACCTTCCCCCAGCCACATTCGCTAAATTAAATGCCCAGATTACCCAATTTATTTGGCCTGGACAACGACATAGATTGGCCCTCTCAACTCTCCAGTGTCCAAAAGATGTGGGTGGTATTGCCCTTCCAAGCTGTCACCTCTATTATATCTCGGCCCAACTCTCCCATTTATATGCTGGATTACGGGATGGTAAACCAATGTTACAGACTTTATTATTCTCCTTTCTTTTATGTACCTACACTGACCCTCTATATAATCTGTTGAAGGGACAGAAAGGGATTCCGCACTTCAGATCACTACCTATTACCCTACAGAAATTATTTAAGGTATGGTCATAGTCCCATAAACTATTATCTACCACCGAGTCAACAACCCAAACTCCATTGTGGGAAAATGCCGGGCTGCAGGAATTTAGAAAATTGGGAGAACACAACTTCAGGATAAATAAAGGGGTCCTCTATGTACATAATATTTTACAGAATAATTCAATTAAATCATTTTCTCAAATGGTCACTGACTATAATCTACCCACTACAGCATTTTACAGATATTTACAACTTAAACATGCTTTATTCACTCAATATGACACTATACCCACCTCCCCTGAAAGCTCTGACATTCTTAAATACTACTAGGCACCTCCTCAAAACAGCTCATATCTGCATTTTACCACTCGCTTATTTTACCCTCTGCTCAATCCAAAGCCCAAGACTTTGGAAACTGATATTGGCACTATATCTTCTGATAATGACTGGGATGAAACTCTAGAGAAAGTAACCCAAATCTCACACCATAAACCTGACCGCCTCCAATATTTATATGTCTTACATACAGCATACCTTACCCCAACGCGTTTAGCCAAATTCAGAACGCGTTACTCACCTCATTGCCCCAAATGTATAACAGAACTGGGTACTTTCTTTCACATGATGTGGTCCTGCCCTAACGTTAAAGAGGAACTCCAGTGAAAATAATGTAATAAAAAAAGTGCTTCATTTTTACCATAATTATGTATACATGATTTAGTCAGTGTTTGCTCATTGTAAAATCTTTCCTCTCCCAGATTCACATTCTGACATGTATTACATGGTGACATTGTTACTGTGGGCAAATTATGTAGCTGTTTCTATCTGGTCTGGCTTTAACAGACAGCTGTAAGCAGCTATTTCCTGTCTGAACATTGTTACATTGTGGCAGTTTGCCCAGAGTACCGTATGGTACCAGAGCCTCTTGTGGGAGGGATTTCAGCACAAAATCAGTCATACAGCGCCCCCTGATGGTCTGTTTGTGAAAATCATTATTTTTCTCATGTAAAAGTGGGTATCAGCTACTGATTGAGATAAAGTTCAATTCTTGGTCGGAGTTTCTCTTTAACACATACTGGCAACAAATCATTAAATTTATGCATGATCACATGGGCTGCCCAGTGGAATGTACTCCCCAACTATGTCTACTCAGTATATTTCCAGACACTTTCTCTGATAACTATGCAAAACTTTTACTATTGGCAGTCTTACACATTGCTCGTAAACTGTTAACTAAACATTGGATTACAGCAATAGTTCCTACCTGTAGTGAATGGATAAGGGCAGTTAACCTGATGTTACCCCTAAGGAAAGCAGTAGCTCAACGCAGCGGCACAATTGCAAAATATAACCCTGTATGGTCTATTTGGACTTCCTCTAGAAGAACACAATTTACATAAGAAGGGTAGTTTCCTATACTTGGGCGCAAACCATGAGCTGGTGATGAGCTTCTTTCTCTCCTCCGCTTACACTCTGCAGCAACCGAATTCTTTGTTTAAGCCGGGGTCCTTGATTATTATTATTATTTATTGGATTTATACAGCGCCAACATATTACGCAGCGCTGTACAATACATACAATACATAGATTACAGACAATGATGCACCCTTTATCTAGCACAGTTCCACATTAATGTTTGTTCATACGTATCTATGTTCTTTTTGTTTTCTGACTTTGTTAAATTATCGAGCTTTATGTCAATAATTTTGGTGTGATGAGAATATTACCCGTTTTTTGATATCAATAAAGCTTGATTTCGGGAAAAAAAGCATTTCAGGTATTGCAGTGCATCCTGGGCTGGCACACAAAAATGTCGTATTCATAGAGTAAAGGCAGTTTCATTTACAGCTAACCTCCTATTAGTGTATGGATAACCTCAGGAAGAGCTTTCACCCTGCCTGAGTGAGAGCTATTCTCATTCTTTTCCTGCCATTTTGGCAATCTTTATCTTATTAACTCCTTCCTAACCCAAGCACAACATCCAATCAAGATCAGCAGGGCCTTGGAGAGCTCACTTTGTGTGGAAGCAGGCTACATTGTTTCTCTAGGACAGACTTCAGTCTGCAGCCAGTGAGATCGGTTATGATTATCAACCAAGTCTCTCTCTCTCTCTCTCTCTGAAGATTCTGAGAATGGATGTGCCACTATTTAGAAATGAAGAAAAGCATAAGTAAAATTCATATAAACGTTGTGTTGAAAGAAGCCTTTAGGGAAATGGGTCCCCAGGCAGTTACCCACTTTGTTCACTCCAGGCACATAGGCCCGGCTAACTTGCATGATAGCAAACATCATGGAAGCATATTGCAGCATCTAGTAGAGATAATGTAAGTGCTTTCACTTTGAGGTCTTTTCCTTTGACAGGATGTTCTGAATTGACACAGTTATTTTAATAAATCTGTTATCATGATCAATTTGTGAAAACAGGATGTGTGTAACTCATTGCTGATATTTGCTTTGATGTCTTCAGCTGAATACATTTCAGAATAAAACTGCCACTATGCATTTCTATGAGCATAGTTGTGCTTGTTTCAGAAAGTAACCATCTGATACAGTGACTTATCTTGGAAAAAATGGCACAGATGTTCCTAGTTTCCACATCCCTAGAGCTGATCACCCTCATTCCCTTTATCATGTTTGCAATATAAAGAGAGGCTTGAACAGAGCCGCCAGAATAGAGTAAAACCGTTTAAAAACCGTATAAAAAAGGCGGCAGTGGTGGGCTTACCTTCCCAACAAGTAAAACACAGGCTGTGTTGATTAAAGTTCAACAAAGATACCGTTAATTTAAGTAATCCACAATGCAATGCGCTTTGCAGGTTTTATCCTGCTTCATCAGGCAATCTAAGGAGCAAGAGCTAGAACAAACCCAGAGACAGTCGGCTAAGCACCTGTGCATACAGTGGGATGTGAAAGTTTGGGCAACCTTGTTAATCGTCATGATTTTCCTGTATAAATCGTTGGTTGTTACGATAAAAAAAAAAGTCAGTTAAATATATCATATAGGAGACACACACAGTGATATTTGAGAAGTGAAATTAAGTTTATTGGATTTACAGAAAGTGCGCAATAATTGTTTAAACAAAATTAGGCAAGTGCATAAATTTGGGCACCACAAAATAGAAATGAAATCAATATTTAGTAGATCCTCCTTTTGCAGAAATTGCAGCCTCTAAATGCTTTCTGTAGGTTCCAATGAGAGTCTGGATTCTGGTTGAAGATATTTTGGACCATTTCTCTTTACAAAACATCTCTAGTTCATTCAGGTTTGATGGCTTCCGAGCATGAACAGCTCTCTTTAACTTACACAACAGATTTTCAATTATATTCAGGTCTGGGGACTGAAATGGCCATTCCAGAACAATGAATGCCTTAGTGGATTTTGAGCAGTGTTTAGGGTCATTGTCTTGTTGAAAGATCCAGCCCTGGTGCAGCTTCAGCTTTGTCACTGATTCCTAGACATTGGTCTCCAGAATCTGCTGATACTGAGTGGAATCCATACGTCCCTCAACTTTGACAAGATTCCCAGTCCCTGGACTGGCCACACAGCCTCACTGCATATTTTACTGTAGGTAGCAGGTTTTGTTTTTTTTGTGTGGAATGCTGTGTTCTTTTTACTCCATGCATAACGCCCCTTGGTATGCCCAAATAACTCAATTTTAGTTTCATCAGTCCACAGCACCTTATTCTAAAATGAAGCTGGCTTGTCCAAATGTGCTTTAGCATACCTCAAACGGTTCTGTTTGTGCTGTGGGTGCAGAAAAAGCTTCCTCTGCACACAGCATCTCCTTGTGTAAAGTGTACAGAATGGTTGAACGATGCACAGTGACTCCATCTGCAGCAAGATGAGGTTGTAGGTCTTTGGTGCTGGTCTGTGGGTTGACTCTGACTGTTTTCACCATTCGTCACTTCTGTTTATCCTAGATTTTTCATGGTCTGCCACTGCGAGCCTTAACTTTAACTGAGCATGTGGTCTTCCATTTCCAACTGAAATCTCTGAGACAGCTTTCTTTATCCTTCCCCTAAACCATGATGGTGAAGAATCTTTGTCTTCAGGTCATTTGAGAGTTGTTTTGAGACCCCCATGTTGCTACTCTTCAGAGAAAATTAAAAGAGGAGGGAAACTTACAATTGACTCCCTTAATTACGGTACTCTTTCTTATAATTTGATTCACCTGTGTATGTAGGTCAGGAATCACTGAGCTTACCAAGTTAATTTGAGTTCCAATTATTAGTTCTAAAGGTTTTGGAATAAATAAAATGACAACAGTGCCCAAATGTATGCACCTGCCTAATTTTATTTAAACAATTATTGCACACTTTCTGTAAATCCAATAAACTTAATTTCACTTCTCAAATATCACTGTGTGTGTTTCCTATATCATATATTTAACTGACATTTTGTATTGTAAAACCAACGATTTATACAGGAAAATCATGACGATTAACAAGGTTGCCCAAACTTCTGCACCCCGCTGTAGTTTCATCATAGACTGACAGTAATTTGCATTAAAGAGAAACCAGTGAGGTAGATGGCACATAAAGCATTTTAAGTAGCTCATTAACCCTGAAGTAGTGAACATATAAACGGAACGTGACATTTATAGAAGGGACGAGTCGTGATGCGTTTGTGAACATAGAATACATTGCTGACTGAGCAGGAGAGTGCTTCAGCTCTCATTTATTATTTTCTATATGTGATGTGAATACAATGCTTTATTTCTTTCTGATGCAGTAGCAGCTTAGCACTTTTCCCTGATGGCTCCATTTAGGGGGTTAAAACATGTTGGATTGATGGGGGGTTTCTTTATCTTAATGTAAGAAAGCAATCAGCAATTATTCAAGGCTTAGGATCTGGAAAAAAAATATGATTAGTCTGTTGCAGGGGCGGACTGACCAATCGGGCACTCCGGCACGGACCGAGGGACTGTGGTGGTGGGGGGGGGGCCGCCAGAGAACCCTGAGCAGGAGGGGAGGCAGCCAGTGAAAGGGAGCTGTGGGCAGAGCAATGCAGAAGGGGGGAAGTCCCCCCCCTTCCCTCACCTTGGGGCCCCCTTCCTGGCTCTCCCCTCCGGAATACTTAAGTGCCGCCGCAGCGGCTGACAGCGGGCGGAGACTTACCGCTGTACAGCCACCGGAGGGAGCTTTGATCTGTGCACCGCTAGTCTGGTCTACTGGCTGTAACAGCGGTATTTCCCCGCCCACTGTCACCCGCTGCGCCGACACTTAAATATTCCGGAGGGAAGAGCCAGGAAGGGGGGCCCCAAGGTGAGGGAAGGGGGGGGAGACTTCCCCCCTTCTCCATCGCTCTGCCCACAGCTCCCTTTCACCGGCTGCCTCCCCTCCTGGGGACACCTACAAACCTGGCTGCATATACTGGGAACACCTATACAGCTGGCTACATATACTGGGGACACCTATACACCTAGCTACATATACTGGGGACACCTATACACCTGGATATACTGGAGGCAGCTATACACCTGGCTACATATACTGGGGAAACCTATACACCTGGCTATACTGGGGGCAGCTATACACCTGGCTACATATACTGGGGACACCTATACACCTGGCTATACTGGGGGCAGCCATACACATGGCTACATATACTGGGGACACCTATACACCTGGCTATACTGGAGGCAGCTATACACCTGGCTACATATACTGGGGACATCTATACACCTGGCTATACTGGAGGCAGCTATACACCTGGCTACATATACTGGGGACACCTATACACCTGGCTATACTGGGGGCAGCTATACACATGGCTACATATACTGGGGACACCTATACACCTGGCTATACTGGAGGCAGCTATACACCTGGCTACATATACTGGGGACACCTATACACCTGGCTATACTGGGGGCAGCTATACACATGGCTACATATACTGGGGACACCTATACACCTGGCTATACTAGGGGCATCTATACTCCTGGCTACATATACTGGGGACATGCATCTGGCTATACTGGGGGCAGCTATACTCCTGGCTACATATACTGGGGACACCTATACACCTGGCTATACTGGGGGCAGCTATATACCTGGCTGCATATACTGGAAACACCTATACAACTGGCTATATATACTGGGGACACCTATAGACCTGGCTACATATACTGGGGACACCTATCCACCTGGCTACATATACTGGGGACACCTATAGACCTGGCTACATATACTGGGGACACCTATCCACCTGGCTACATATACTGGGGACACCTATATAGCTGGCTACATATACTGGGGACACTTATAGACCTGGCTACATATACTGGGGACACCTATCCACCTGGCTATACTGGGGGCAGCTATACACCTGGCTATATATACTGGGGACACCTATACACTTGGCTATACCAGGGGCAGCTATACTCCTGGCTACATATACTGGGGACACCTATACACCTGGCTATACTGGGGGCAGCTATACTCCTGGCTACATATACTGGGGACACCTATACACCTGGCTATACTGGGGGCAGCTATACACCTGGCTGCATATACTGGAAACACCTATACAACTGGCTATATACTGGGGACACCTATAGACCTGGCTACATATACTGGGGACACCTATCCACCTGGCTACATATACTGGGGACACCTATAGACCTGGCTACATATACTGGGGACACCTATCCACCTGGCTACATGTACTGGGGACACCTATATAGCTGGCTACATATACTGGGGACACTTAAAGACCTGGCTACATATACTGGGGACACCTATAGACCTGGCTACATATATTGGGGACACCTATCCACCTGGCTACATATACTGGGTAGACCTATAGACCTGACTACATATACTGGGGACATCTATACAGCTGGCTACATATACTGGGGACACCTATAGACCTGGCTGCATATACTGGGGACACCTATCCACCTGGCTACATGCAGTGGGTTGCAAAAGTATTCGGCCCCCTTGAAGTTTTCCACATTTTGTCACATTACTGCCACAAACATGAATCAATTTTATTGGAATTCCACGTGAAAGACCAATTCAAAGTGGTGTACATGTGAGAAGTGGATCGAAAATCATACATTATTCCAAAAAATTTTTTACAAATAAATAACTGCAAAATGGGGTGTGCGTAATTATTCGGCCCCCTGAGTCAATACTTTGAAGAACCACCTTTTGCTGCAATTACAGCTGCCAGTCTTTTAGGGTATGTCTCTACCAGCTTTGCACATCTAGAGACTGAAATCCTTGCCCATTCTTCTTTGCAAAACAGCTCCAGCTCAATCAGATTAGATGGACAGCGTTTGTGAACAGCAGTTTTCAGATCTTGCCACAGATTCTCGATTGTATTTAGATCTGGACTTTGACTGGGCCATTCTAACACATAGATATGTTTTGTTTTAAACCATTCCATTGTTGCCATGGCTTTATGTTTAGGGTCATTGTCCTGCTGGAAGGTGAACCTCCGCCCCAGTCTCAAGTCTTTTGCAGTCTCCAAGAGGTTTTCTTCCAAGTTTGCCCTGTATTTGGCTCCATCCATCTTCCCATCAACTCTGACCAGATTCCCTGTCCCTGCTGAAGAGATGCACCAACCGAGCATTATGCTGCCACCACCATATTTGACAGTGGGGATGGTGTGTTCAGAGTGATGTGCAGTGTTAGTTTTCCGCCACACATAGTGTTTTGCATTTTGGCCAAAAAGTTCCATTTTGGTCTCATCTGACCAGAGCACCTTCTTCCACATGGTTGCTGTGTCCCCCACATGGCTTGTGGCAAACTGCAAACTGGACTTCTTATGCTTTCTGTTAACAATGCCTTTCTTCTTGCCACTCTTCCATAAAGGCCAACTTTGTACAGTGCATGACTAATAGTTGTCCTATGGACAGAGTCTCCCACCTAAGCTGTAGATCCCTGCAGCTTGTCCAGAGTCACCATGGGCCTCTTGACTGCATTTCTGATCAGCGCTCTCCTTGTTCAGCCTGTGAGTTTAGGTGGATGGCCTTGTCTTCGTAGGTTTACAGTTGTGCCATACTCCTTCCATTTCTGAATGATCGCTTGAACAGTGCCCCGTGGGTTGTTCAAGGCTTTGGAAATCTTTTTGTAGCCTAAGCCTGCTTTAAATTTCTCAATAACTTTATCCATGACCTGTCTTGTGTGCTCTTTGGACTTCACGGTGTTGTTGCTCCCAATATTCTCTTAGACAACCTCTGAGGCAGTCACAGAGCAGCTGTATTTATACTGACATTAGATTACACACAGGTGCACTCTATTTAGTCATTAGCACTCATCAGGCAATGTCTATAGGCGACTGACTGCACTCAGATCAAAGGGGGCCGAATAATTATGCACACACCACTTTGCAGTTATTTATTTGTAAAAAATGTTTGGAATCCTGTATGATTTTTGTTCCACTTCTCATGTGTACACCCCTTTGTGTTGGTCTTTCATGTGGAATTCCAATAAAATTGATTCATGTTTGTGGCAGTAATATGACAAAATGTGGAAAACGTCAAGGGGGGGCGAATACTTTTGCAGCCCACTGTATACTGGGGACACCTAGAGACCTGGCTACATATACTGGGGACACCTATAGACCTGGCTACATATATTGGGGACACCTATCCACCTGGCTACATATACTGGGGAGACCTAAAGACCTGGCTACATATATTGGGGACACCTATCCACCTGGCTACATATACTGGGGACCCCCATAGACCTGGCTATACTGGGAACACCTATACACCTGGCTACATATACTGGGGACACCTATAGGCCTGGCTACCTATTCTGGAGACACCTGTAGACCTGGCTACCTATACTGGGGACACCCATAGACCTGGCTACCTATTCTGGGGACACCTATAATCCTGGCTACCCATTCTGGGGATACCTTTTGACCTGGTTACCTATACTGGGGGCACCTATTTGGGGTAACTGCTGCCAGATTAACTATTTTTGGGGAACTGCTGCTGCCAGATCAAGTGTATTTTGGCAAACAGATGCCAGATTATGTGTACTTTTTGGGGAACCACTGCCAGATTGTGTATAATGGGGGAACCGCTGCCTTCAGATTATTTGTATTTTGGCGGAACCACTTCTGCCAGATCACATGTCTTTTTTGGTGATCCGCTGCCAGATTACATATATTTTGGGGAGCCGCTGTCAAATTATGTGTATTTGGGGGGAACCGCTGCTGCCAGATTATGTCTATTTTGGGGGAACGACTGCCATATTATCTGTATTTTTGAGGAACCTCTGTCAAATTGCATGGATTTTTGGTGAAATGCTGTCAAATTACATGTATTTTGGGGGGAAACACTATGTCAGAGTTCAAACTTCCCTGGCAGATCTTTTACACCACTGCTAAGGTCATGTATATTTTGCCCTACCCATGACCACGCGCACATTCTGTTGCGTGACCACACCCATTTTTCGGTGCACAGAGGTTTTTTATCAGTATAAAATATCTGTTGTCAGTAAATTATTATATCTTAGTCTGTAAAAAAATAACGTGAAAGGTAGGAAACACTGGTATGGGGGCCCCATGAGTTGTCAGTCCGCCCCTGGTCTGTTGACAGAATATATGTTCTATTAAAACAGTGGAATCCTACCTTGATATGTATTAACTTATCACATAGTAAATTTTAGAAAAATTAAGTAAAAGTTACGTTTTAATAATATATACTTCTGAAAGGATCATTTTTGTGTATTCTATATAGATCAGATTTGTGTATGTGAGTTTGTGAACATAGGAGTGTGTTGATATGGTGAACCAAATATAAAACAAATAATGATAATAAAATATTCTTAGTAAAAAATCCCAATAAAAATTCACTATAAAAAAAACGTCAAAAAAGTACTTCCACAAGGAATTCTCCATTAGAGGTAATGTTTGTAAGTCAGTGCACCTAGGCTGTAATTTTAATATCAACAACACCAATAATATCTACAAAATAAAATAAATACCGGTTGTAATGATCGCTGCTGCAGCAGCTATTACTGGAAGTATTAGTGCTGCAGCTCAGGCAGTTCTGATCTATTTCCATGCAAGTTGCATAGCTTTGTCTGTCTTTCCCTGCTGTCAGCTTGTGACTGATTATCATTCACCTGTGTGGGAATCTGCATGTCTGCTCCCATTGGATGACCTCAGTATAAAGATCTGCTTCCTGCAGGGTTTCCTTGGGTTTTTCATAGCTTCAGCCTAAGCCTGTCTTGCTGTCGCTTTAGCCCCCGATCGTGTTTCTTGTTATAAAGATACTTTGCTGGTCTTTGCATCATATATTGGTTCATTGCCAATATATATGCATACCAGCACGTTTATTATTTTCCTTGTATTTGTGTTACGTTAATACATCAGTGTCGCTGATGTATACGTACACGAACTGTTTATATCCTGTGTGCAGTTAGTCAGCTTTCCAGCACGTTTTGGTAGGTTGCGCGTACCGTGACCACCCGTGCTGAGGTAGTTACCCTGCTCCTGGTTCTGTTTGTGGATTGCGTTCATCTCTGCGAAGAGATAACGAATCCTTCTGAATCCTGTTCTGTTACCGTTTGTGGATTGCGTTCATCTCTGCGAAGAGATAACGAATCCTTCTGAATCCTGTTCTGTTACCGTTTGTGGATTGCGTTCATCTCTGCGAAGAGATAGCGAATCCTTCTGAGTCCTGTTCCCTGTGTTACTCCATTCCTAGTCAGCGTTCCTGCTTATGTCATATATCGGTTCATTGCCGATATATACATATGTTAGTCAGACGTAACAAATAGTTTCATTGATAGCTGTAATTGTAATACGCTAGGAAAACATACTTATTGTATATTTATCTGTGTTACGTTCTTCTATCTCAATCCTGCTATTTTCTGACTATCCTGTCCTGTCTTTGTGAGGCACGCCATCGCCGCATCGCATTGGCTGCCTCATTCCAGTCTGTCTGGTTTTGGACGCTTGCTGTCGCTAAGTAGCCGCTAGCTAGCAAGCGTTCATTCTGACTACCTGTCCTGATCTCCTCAGTTCTGGTTTATGCGCTCAGCGCTACTTTGAGCTGAGACGTTATACGAAAGCATTGTTTGTGGCTGTCAGATCTGCACCGGCTCTGTGCGCCACAATCTCCTATTGGAGTCAGTCCTCCCCTCCACTATACTAAGGGATAGCCTGTTTCCTGGTGCTAGTGTGTGTACCTCCTCCACGTCAGCTCATGCGTTGCATGCTGACTGTGGAGAATACACCACCAAGCGTTACATTATGAAAACCCCATTACCAATCCCCATTGTGGGGGGGATTCCCAGAAAGTATGACACTGTTAATTATGGTTCCTGTTCCTTTAAAAAATTTGAAGAACTTAGCTCTGAAACAGAAAATGAGTTTTTCTCTGAATGTGCCAGGTTCCTGACCAATCCTGATCTCCAAGCGACTCCTGTTTCAACCTGGGCACTCCAACTAAGTTATATTTTGTTTAAAGGGGAATTATTCCAGTGGGCATTTGATGTTCTCAATCATTCCGATTTGAAAGATAGACCGCTGGAATTTCTAGCGTTTGTGATCCATAACTGGTTGCGCATAGATCCATTGCCTTTTCCTCTTAATGAACTCCTAGCAGCAGGCCAATCAGCTGCTCCTTCAATTGCTTGCAAGAATGAGCAGCAAGCAGAAAGTGTTACTGATAATTTTCCTGCAGCTTTGAATAAATCACCAAAAACCGCAAGGTCAAAGGCAAAACGCAAACGTTCTAAGAAACGTGTCCAATCTGCAGAATCATTATCCTTAGCGACTGAGACCTATAATGAGATTCTGCCATTAACAGATAATGAAATGCAATTGTCTTTCAGGGGAGTTAAATGGACTTATGAAACTACTAATGAACTTTCCTCCCTGGCTAGGGAAAATAAAGATTTTTGTTTAAAAGAATTATCTGAGTATGATTATGATGAGATATTACAGAGTATTGAACAAATCAACTTATTTGTGAACCAAGGGAAGTTTGCATACACTACAGTTCAACACTTGCTACAGGTATTGGAAATTCTTAAGAATAAGGAATCTGCCAATCACCTGCTAATTAACCCTATACATGTGCCTGCCACAATCATATCTGCAGACTGTGATCAGCCTAAATGTTTCGCTGTTAAGTATGCATGGGATCCTCCATTCGAGAGGGGAGAGATGGAAGCCCTGGTCTGTGAATGGAAGAATGATTCAAGTTCATTTTGTCAATTTTACAGTGCAAAAAGTGAAATGGTATTGAACGCATGCATTAAGTCAGCCTATAACCTAATAGAGGCTGGTGTGTGTAGGTATGACCGTGTGGCTCCCTTGATTGATGTCTGGGAACTGATTTTGGATGATTTTTATGTGACTCCGAATTCGCAAATTTGGCGTTCTGACCCGCCTGCTTCAGCACCTTTGGCTGATTCAGCAGGTGATTCGGAGCTCTTTTTGTGTGAAATTGAAGTTCCTGCAATTCCACCCTGTACCAGGGATAACTCAGTGTTACTTCCCAGTAAAACAGAAGCCACTGATACATTCTTAACCTTGCCCTGCGCAAATTTCTCAGCAGAGAATCCAGAGGTCCTGCTGACTTCCGAGTCTAGTCTAGCCAGTACTCATGACTCTTTGTTTAGTGAAACAGACACCAGAAAAATCTTGCCTGTCTCTGCAAACACTTCTGCAGAAATTACCTGTGTTAATAAAGTTCAACTCCTGTCTGATCCAGCAGATGCCAGTAGGTGCACTGCATCAGTTTCCGAGTCCCAGCAATCCTGTCTAGTAAACTCAGAACCCCAGCATCTGAATTTTCCAATTTTACAAATGAATGGTGATTCAGATGTGCAAACATTGTGTCTTGATCTTCCTGTTTCTACACCTCGCTCTAGTTTCGTGAATAGCTCAGAGCATCTGCTATGTGAACCTGAAATCGCAGAATTATTACCTTGTTCAGAAAATTTTCCAATAAATTTGCCCTGTACCATGAATTGTGCAGTAGATCTCTCCAATGAAACTCAGGTCACAGAATCATTATGCTGTCCAGCAGGTGCTTCCATGGTTTTGCCCTGCAATATGGACTGTTCAGTGATCCTGTCCAGTGAAGCTGTGGTCGCAGAGTCTTATGCTTCACCCAGTACTTTGGATACTTTAAACCCTCTAGCAGAGGAGGCTGAAGCACTGCTTACCTCAGTTGGTGTTGCAGTAATATTCACTTGTCTAGCAGCTGTTTTGGAATTAAAGTCTGCTCTAATAAAACTTGATGAATTTCTGCCCAGCAAAGCAGAAGCCATTGAAATATTGTCCTCGTCAGCAAGTGTGTCAGATACCTTGCCCTGTACACAGTCTGATTTAACCAATGTTGAGTCCCTCTCCAGTGTTGTAACAGCCGAGGAACTCCAGCCCGGTCCTCTGAATGTTTCAGAAGTCTTGCCCTGTAACATGGATAATTCTGATTCTCTGGTCAAAATAATAGAAATCTCAGAATTTCAGTCCGGTCTGATGAGTGTTCCTGAAACCCAGCCCTGTATCCTGAAAGATTCTGGTTCTCTGGCCGCTGTGGCAGAGGTTCCAGAGTTCCCTTCCTGTCCAGGGAATTCCTCAGTTTTGCCTAGTCCAGTGGGGGCTGCTGCAATACTGACTTGTTCTGCAGCGCCTCATGAGCTCCAATCCAGTGTATTAAATGAGTCTCTGTCCAGTCCAGAGGTAGTTGTGGAGTCCCTGTCTGGTTCAGTGCATACATCAGAAGATTTGTCCTGTCTTGTTAGTGCCCCTGAATCTGATTTGTTACTGACTTTGCTGGAATCAGCGACATCTAAGTCTGATCCAGCATTCTCGTGTAAAAGTCCAGTAGTTGCGAAGTTTAGTCATGATGATTTTTTTTTGGCCAGTCCTGGTTTTGGTCCTGTCTTGGCTGACCCTGAGGCTCACAGTTCCTTGACATGCCCAGAGGTTTCTCTTGTGCCGGTGTGCCCAGATGTTCTTTGTGTGCCAGAATGCCCAAGTGTGTCTAAGGTGTTAGCGTGCTCTGATGCTTCCTTAGTGGGAACACGTTCTGATATTGCCAGTCTGCCTGCATGCCCAGAGATGGTTCTGGTCCCTGAAAGCCCTGATATTGATGTTTGTCCTTGTGGCCCTGACTCGGGAATTGCCCTAGGTTCCATAGGGGTTCTTGATAGTTCTCCATGTGAGCCTAAGGGGCATTCTGACCTATGGGGATCTCTTTGGAGCTTCAAGGTGTTCTGGGAGGTCTCTGAGAAAACTTGTCCTGGTGCCTTGGACTGGTTCAACAGTGGGTTTTGTGTTGGTAAAGACAGTACCGGTGGGCATTGCAAAGGCTTTGGCGTTTCTGAACTGTTCCTGGAAGGCGGTGGGTATCGCTCAGGGAGTTTCGGAGGGCTTTCTTCTGGAAATCATGGTTCTGATGGGTGTCACACTGGGGCTTGTAGTACTGATGGGCATGGTTCTGTAGGTTCTGGTTCTGATGGGTCCAGTCTTGTGGGGACTGATTCTGGAATTCGGTCTTGCCGGGCTGTCCCGGTCATCATGAATTATCAGTCAGACTGTTTTGTTGGAAATTTCAGTTTTGAAAAGCGTCTGGAATCCACTTTTAAAGGCGGGGGTACTGTAATGATCGCTGCTGCAGCAGCTATTACTGGAAGTATTAGTGCTGCAGCTCAGGCAGTTCTGATCTATTTCCATGCAAGTTGCATAGCTTTGTCTGTCTTTCCCTGCTGTCAGCTTGTGACTGATTATCATTCACCTGTGTGGGAATCTGCATGTCTGCTCCCATTGGATGACCTCAGTATAAAGATCTGCTTCCTGCAGGGTTTCCTTGGGTTTTTCATAGCTTCAGCCTAAGCCTGTCTTGCTGTCGCTTTAGCCCCCGATCGTGTTTCTTGTTATAAAGATACTTTGCTGGTCTTTGCATCATATATTGGTTCATTGCCAATATATATGCATACCAGCACGTTTATTATTTTCCTTGTATTTGTGTTACGTTAATACATCAGTGTCGCTGATGTATACGTACACGAACTGTTTATATCCTGTGTGCAGTTAGTCAGCTTTCCAGCACGTTTTGGTAGGTTGCGCGTACCGTGACCACCCGTGCTGAGGTAGTTACCCTGCTCCTGGTTCTGTTTGTGGATTGCGTTCATCTCTGCGAAGAGATAACGAATCCTTCTGAATCCTGTTCTGTTACCGTTTGTGGATTGCGTTCATCTCTGCGAAGAGATAACGAATCCTTCTGAATCCTGTTCTGTTACCGTTTGTGGATTGCGTTCATCTCTGCGAAGAGATAGCGAATCCTTCTGAGTCCTGTTCCCTGTGTTACTCCATTCCTAGTCAGCGTTCCTGCTTATGTCATATATCGGTTCATTGCCGATATATACATATGTTAGTCAGACGTAACAAATAGTTTCATTGATAGCTGTAATTGTAATACGCTAGGAAAACATACTTATTGTATATTTATCTGTGTTACGTTCTTCTATCTCAATCCTGCTATTTTCTGACTATCCTGTCCTGTCTTTGTGAGGCACGCCATCGCCGCATCGCATTGGCTGCCTCATTCCAGTCTGTCTGGTTTTGGACGCTTGCTGTCGCTAAGTAGCCGCTAGCTAGCAAGCGTTCATTCTGACTACCTGTCCTGATCTCCTCAGTTCTGGTTTATGCGCTCAGCGCTACTTTGCGCTGAGACGTTATACGAAAGCATTGTTTGTGGCTGTCAGATCTGCACCGGCTCTGTGCGCCACAATCTCCTATTGGAGTCAGTCCTCCCCTCCACTATACTAAGGGATAGCCTGTTTCCTGGTGCTAGTGTGTGTACCTCCTCCACGTCAGCTCATGCGTTGCATGCTGACTGTGGAGAATACACCACCAAGCCTTACACCGGTGTATATTTTTTATGAGATACTGTTATGAACAGAATTGTTGTGACATTAAGGTGATATATAGTTATTCCAGAGTGTTCTTGTCAGATCAAAAACAATGCTGATGTCAGGAGTAGAAACGTGTACAGGGCTACTGGCTCTTTAAGGTCCCAAAATTCGGGAACGGAAATGTTGCATGATTTTGTAAAACCGGTTAAACACTTGGAATCTCACATTTACATGTACACATATTTTTAAGATCTCAGGATTAGTGATGGTTATGTATAAGAGAAATCATGGGGAATCATGTGATATGTTTGGTCAGGTGATAGATACAGTATTTAAGTCAGCTGATCGAACAAAAATCACATGCTTCTCTACAATTCCAAAACATCTCAGTATTCAGTGCTTAGTTGTTATAAAGAAAAAAAAAGAAAATTAAAAATGTACATACTTTGGCGTAAAACAAAAAAGCACCATTCTGGACTGAGTGATTTGTCTAATCATTCAGTGAAGCTCTAACTTTTTATGTTGAAGACTGCTTTCCACATTTAAAATCACTAATTGATTCAAATGTAAAAGCAAAAGGTTAATAAAAAAAGATGTTTATTTCTCCTAAATTGGTAGCTGTCATCTGGCAATTTCTCTAAATTGAAATCTGTGAATATACATTAAAGGGACCCTAAGTGGTAACCTCCCCCCCCCCCCCCCCCCCCCAGAAATTTGGACTTACCTTGTACTTCCTCCAGCTCTCACTGATGTATTAATCTGCTGTAGTTCATCATTAGCAATATTGACCACTTGCTGCCGAGTATTAAAACAAGTATTAGGAAACTAGGCTGCAAAATGACCCCAGAACTGAAAACAATTGACTATCTAAAACAATTGACTGCTGTATAAAAAAATCAAAGTTTTAATGACATGAATTGTTTGAAAAGGTTAAATTCCTGGGAAGCCAAAGTCATGATTTCCTAATTCCATATATACAGGGGTAGTTCAAGAAAGAACAAAGGTAACTTTACTCTTCCTACTTAACGTTGCTATGCAATTTAGATTTCCTCAGGAATTTTGTGTGGTATAAATTCCACAGTATTGTAAAAGATAAGAACAGAAGTAGTGGTGTCACTAGGCCAAGGCACCTGGGTAATCTGCCCTTAGATGGCCCTGGTCTCTGGACTACAACTAACAAATAGATTGTTTTCTAACCTTTAAAGCTAAGTACCCACGGGGGTACAATTGTAGCTGTCGCCGCACACGGGAGCGTGTGCGCGACAGTTCGGCGGCAGTTCGGCGACAGCTCGTCGCCAAATCCCTCTGCATCCACACGGCAGCAGAGGGATTAGCGATGCGGCGGAAGCTGTCGCCGAGTTTCCTCCCCCCCGCCGGAAGCTCCGTGTGGTGTGTGTGGGTAGCTGTCGCTAGCCCGCATACACATGCGGGGCTAGCGACAGTTCCGGCGAGGTTGCGGCGACGACTGTAGCCGGCGATTGAACAGGTCAATCGCCTGGCGACAGCTCCGACGGGCGACGGTTCGGGGCGCGCGCATCATACACACGGGGGAACTGTCGCCGCAACACGCGCGTGCCACGCGGTTGCGGCGACGGCCGTCCCCCGTGAGTATGGGCCTTAAGAGGTGATTTTTCTGCCTTTATCCTCTGAACCACTTGCTATGTGACAGTAGTGGAACATGCATGCATTATTACACAGTAGTGTAAGGATAAAGGTTACAGAAGTTGCAGCTGCAACTGGGCCTCTGCTCCAATAGGCCCACATAGGGGCCCTGCTTCAGCCACTGTATAGGCTCTTCATTGGTGTTATAGTTGTAATGATTACCAGTATGTGTGTGTTGCATAGTGGTATTTATTAATTTTTGCCTGATGCAGAGTTATAGCGTTTTAATATGTTTTGTATGCTCTTTTATGCGGTTTAAAAAAAACAAGTTTGATGATGTATTTCCACTTCCTGATGATTTCCTAGTGATTTGCATGAAACTCCATATAAAAAATGCATACAAAATGCATATGCAATTTATATGTGATGGAAGGTCAGTCTACCACCTAGGCTCCTTAAATAGATACTTAACCTCCCCGGCGTTCTATTGAGATCGCCAGGGAGGCTGCGAGAGTGTTTTTTTTTAATTAAAAAAAAAACTATTTCATGCAGCGAACTGAAAGTTGGCTGCATGAAAGCCCACTAGAGGGTGCTCCGGAGGCGTTCTTCCGATTGCCTCCGGCGCCCAGAATAAACAAGGAAGGCCGCAATGAGCAGCCTTTATTGTTTGGCTTTCCTCGTCGCCATGGCGACGAGCGGAGTGACGTCATGGACGTCAGCCGACGTCCTGACGTCAGCCGCCTCCGATCCAGCCCTTAGCGCTGGCCGGAACTGATTGGTCCGGCTGCGCAGGGCTCGGGCGGCTGGGGGGACCCTCTTTCGCCGCTGCTCGCGGCGGATCACCGCAGAGCGGCGGCGATCAGGCAGCACATGCGGCTGGCAAAGTGCCGGCTGCGTGTGCTGCTTTTTATTTGAAGAAAATCGGCCCAGCAGGGCCTGAGCGGCAGCCTCCGGCGGTGATGGACGAGCTGAGCTCGTCCATACCGCTCAGGAGGTTAAAGGACTTACGAGCCCAAATAGGTAAAAAAAGAGAAGTACCTTAGTCACTTTTAAATGCACTGAGGACGCCATCCGCGCTCTCCGTGCAGTTCCGTTGGGTCCCCACAGTTAGCCCCCCGGACGTGGTCGGGCTCCGCTTCCTCCCCTAAGATGGCATACACGTTAGTGCGGCTGCGCAGCTCTAGGACCTCCCCCCTTGATCCACGCTACTGTACGGGAAGAGTTAAGAAACTCCAGTTGTTATCTAAGCAAAAAAGCCATTGAGCTCCACGACTTTCAAAGTCGCAGAGAGCTCTATCTTCTGAAGCTTGTTATCTCAACTGTCAGTCACTGTATCTTCTTTTTCTCTGCAGAGGACAGGTCAATAGTTCACAAGACTGCTCTGTAAAAACATTTAGAGTGCTGAGTAGTGTGTAAACTGTAAATATTAGAGAATGATGCAATGTTATAAAAAACACTATATAACTGAAAATAAAAATGAAAATATTTTCTTTGCTACTAATCTTATAGTAATTATCCGTACTACACAACCAATTCATTATATCATCATTTTTTTTTTTTTGCTTCAGTGTCTCTTAAGTACAGGACCATACTGTTCTTGTACATGAAGTATGACACTACCTTGCTTTAAAAAAATAAAATTGTCATCTGGTTGGCAGCATATCTTTCTGCAAAACCTGTATATATAGTTCAGCATTAATGGAAACTTAAAGTAATTAAAAAAAAAAGCCAGTTTACCTGGGGCTTCTACTCACCCCCCCCCCCCCCCCCCCCCCCCCCCCGCAGCCACCCTGTGCCATGAAAAAACGGTCCTCTGGTCCTCCGCTGGCCTCACACGTCCTCAATTGCTTTGTCTTAGGGTGGGCACAGGGGGCCAGTAGAAGCCCCAAGTAAGATACACTGGCTTTTAAAAAAAATTACTTTAGGTTTCCTTTAATGGTATAGATGCTGACTTTTGACTTGCACAGTGGGATGTGAAAGTTTGGGCAACCTTGTTAATCGTCATGATTTTCCTGTATAAATCGTTGGTTGTTACGATAAAAAATGTCAGTTAAATATATCATATTGGAGACACACACACAGTCGTTGGCTCCTGTACATGCGCGGCTGCACGCGTTCCCTTACCATGCTCCCGGGTGGCAGCTTATTTCCTTGTACAACTTCAAACTTTGAGTCATTGCAGCTTTACATATTAGGAGCATTTTTTTGCTCATCCATATCAAGATTTCACTAATAAGCTCAATAGAAATTATGTGAAATTAAAGAGAACCCGAGGTGGGTTCTAAAAACGCTATTAGCACACAGAGGCTGGGTCTGCATATACTGCCCAGCCTCTGTTGCTATACAGTTCCCTCCACAGGCCCCCCTGCACTCTGCTTGCCCCCCATAAATCACACGCCGAGCTAGCGACACGCAGCGTGTCGCAGCCGGCTGTTCTTGATGTGTCACTCTCGCCGCTCCCCGCCTCCTCTGTCACCTCTCCCCGCCTGCGCCCCTTCTCTCCAATCAGCAGGGAGTGAAGAGACGCAGGCGGGGACAGGCACTATGGATTGGCGTTTGATTTATGGGGGGCAAGCACAGCGCAGAGGGGGCTTGTCGGGGGATCAGTATAGCAACAGAGACTGGGCAGGATATGCAGACCCAGCCTCTGTGTGCTAATAGCGTTCTTAGAACCCACCTCGGGTTCCCTTTAAAGATAACCTGAAGTGAAAATAAACTGATGACATAAACAACAATTGAATCTATAGTCATAATACTAAAAAGTTTAACATTTTGACTGCTTCAGATGAATTATAATTTATTTTTAGCTACCGTACAGACAAATCTTGAACTACTGAATCTTTTACTCAACAACAAAAGAGTGTTATGACCTGTAGTTACTTATAGTGAACCCGAGGTGAGAGTGATATGGAGGCTGCCATATTTGTTTCCTTTTAAACAATACCAGTTGCCTGGCAGCCATGCTGATCTATTTGGCTGCAGGAGTGTCTAAAGTACACCATAAACAAGCATGAAGCTAATCTTGTAATCTTGTCAGTTCTGACAATATTGTCAGAAACACCTGATCTGCATGCTTGTTCAGAGTCTATGGTTAAAGTATTTAAGACGCAGAGGATCAGCAGGATAGCCAGGCAATGTGCATTATTAAAAAGGAAATAAACAGGTCAGCCTCGATGTCCCTTTCACCTCGGTTCCCTTTAACAAAGTTACACATTTATAGACCTTGAGCCATATGCAGGAGAAATAGTAAATTGCATATGGGCCCTGGATTTTTAAACCTTAGAGTCAGAAAAAAAAAGTGTGTGTGTCCATATAATTTCTCTTCCATTTTCCATCCCTCGAAAAAAAAAAATCAAATGCTCCAATTATATGGCCCTTCTCTAAAGTATGAAATATTAAAATACACATTTTGACCTAAGGTTAATCTCTTCTCTTTTTGCACTGCTTGTCAAATGACTGCAGAACACCAGTAACTGTTTGTTTATCAGAATTAATATGATGTTCCCCCACCCCCATTCCCTCCAACTCATAGGTGATGTCCCCCCCCCCCCCCCCCATGATCTAAAGGTAAAGATTTCTCATGGGAAAAGGAGTATCAGCTACTGGGATGAAGTTCAATCCTTGTTTACAGTTCCTTGAAAACTGCAAGTTTATTGAAAATATGATAAGGCAAGGCATACATATACAAAGGACAACTTGTGCCGTACAACATATAAAGGCTACAATTAGTGCTTACAACACGAGGTGTACATACTAGCATAGCAATGTGGACAGCGAACATTTTTTGTCCGACGGAACTGATCGTCTCAAAACAGCAAGTGCAGCACTGTTGGGGTGAGGATCTTGGATACAGTTCCTCTTTAAAGAGGAGCTGTTAGGTATAGGGTCTCAGAGAAAAAAACACATATATCAGTAGCTAAATATTGGCTCTACTTACATTACATATGCATTTCACTGTCCACGTTTGGATTTCACAGAATTTTTATATAGGATTTGCAGAGAATGATGCTCCTGACAGCTCATGGCAGTTTTCATGTTTGTCTGTCTCCTATGAAGCCAATTGTGATGTCATATCCTCCCTGCTTCCTGATGATTCGACTCACAAAAAAGATCCTAATGGACATCACAACACTACTGTGCAGTGAGTATTAATTAGCCATGTGGCTAGGAACAATAGCGGACTCATGCAGTATACTCTAACGGAACATGTGCCCTGTGATTTTTCAGTGCTGTGAGTTTAGGCTGCTGCTGTTAGAAGCTGCTGTAACCTGGTCCTGTGAAGCAGCCTTATGGCCCATACTCACGAGTGACATTTGTCGCCGCAACACGCGGCGCGCGCGTGTTGCGGCGACAGGTCGCCCGTGAGTATGGGCCGCCGCACGCGCGCGCACCCTGAACTGTCGCCCGTCGCTCATGTCGCCAGGCGATTGAAACTTTCAATCGCATGGCGACAGTAGCCGCTGCCCCCCCGCCGCAACTGTCGCTAGTCCGCGTGAGTACGCGGACTAGCGACAGCAACCTCCATTGAGGTTTATGGAGCTTCCGGCGGGGGGAGGAGGAACGTCGGCGACAGCTTCCGTCTCGCCGCTGGTCCCTCTTCCGCGTGAGTACGCGGAGGGACCTGGAGAGAAGCTGTTGCCGGCCTGTCGCCCACACGCTCACGTGTGCTGGCGACAGGCGATTTTTGCAGCCCGTGAGTATGGGCCATTAGGGCGTGATAGGGAAATGAAGGGGATGACCCAAGGTAGTGCACTGGGGAGAAGCAGCCCCAGAATGCTTTGCAGTATCTGTTATGCGTCCTGCCCGCCTCCTTATGCTGGATACACACGGTGCGTTCGCGCACTCGATTTTCCCGTCGATTCCCGTCGATTCGTTTATTTCCAACATGTCCGATTTGGATTTCGATAGATCGTTAGGTCGATTCGGCATACTTTGCATGCGAATCGACCTAACGATCCATCGAAATCCAAATCGGACATGTTGGAAATAAACAAATCGACGGGAATCGATGGGAATCGACGGGAAAATCGAGTGCGCGAACGCACCGTGTGTATGCAGCATTATAGAGCTTGGGAATAACAGCCTTGCTGTTCAGCACACATCACAGTAAGAGATATTTTTAACTTCAGTGTTGCCTTTTTGGCTTCCTTCTAAACAGTTTAACACAGGAGAATAGAGGTTTAAATTAGCTTTTGCAGCCTGGCAGTCTTTAATGTCTCAGGAACATAAGAACAAATTGTGACTCAATGCAATGAAACAATATTGGACTGTAAAACTATTATGAAGAATTAATTCACCCAAAAGTACACAAGTGATCTATAAATGTCTTATAAAGCAAAGAAAAGCCACACCTAAGGTAAATAATACACTCACGGTTCATTCCTCTTGTTGGGAAATTGGAGTCGTCTTTAACAAAAGACAGAAATTGGATTTTATCCAATAAGACTGTTGTTTGGATCTCAATCTGTGTCACATATAATTCTTTTCTTCTTTTCATTAGTAAAGGCCACTCCTGGTTTCGACCAATTCTGCAATAAGCTGAGCCGTTACAATACGATGGCGACCTGCTCTGTTCAATAGATACTCTTTAAAGAAACTCATAGACATGAGATTATAGTGATTTCATAAGGTCATTTTAGATTGTCAGATTTTCTCAAGGCTTTGGGTGCATAATTACCTGCAAGTCTGTATCAGGGGAATTAATTATAAGAAAGGTTATAATTCTTGTTACGTTCTGTTAAATGGTCCCTCTTATGGCCCTTCTCTCTGCATAGAGAAAAACATATCTCGACAGAGCCCAGTAGTTTATGTTTGTGTTACAGTAAGGTCACCTTCTGCATTAGCTACTTCCCCTGAGGTTCTATGGGCAAATATTGTGCATATTTACTTTATCTCACTAATATTATAAATGAGAAAGTTTGGATGTTTGTTACTTAATCACACAAAAATGGCTGAACGGATTTGAATGAAATTTGGCACACATAAAGTACATTACCTGGAATAACATATAGGATACTTTTTAGCCCCATAACCAAAAAGTGGGCGGAGACAAATACAAACTTCACTGGGAAAATGTAAATTGCAGCCATTCTTACACTGTTAATGGCAGGGTTCTCAAACTTTGCACAGTTGGTCACTGGGTGACTGGGATTAATATTCACAAATGTGGGTGGAGCCTACAAAAGCCAATCAAAATTCACCTATTGATGTTCAAGGGGAATATTTAATTGCTGCCATTCCTGCATGGTTAATGGCACAAACCTAAAACCTGGTACAGTTCTTCAATGGGTGACTAGGGTTCAAATTCTGAAAAGGGGTGGAGCCACAAACAGCCAATCACATTTGTTTCATTTCAATGCAAATTATTGATGCCAAAGACTGCAAAGCTATTCAGGTAATCTTGCTGGTTTACACCGGCGTACCTACCGGGGATGCGACCCCCTCAGCCGCAGGGGGGCCCGGGGCTGCTCTGGGGCCTGCTCACTGTGCGTGGGGGGAGCGCTGCTCTGGACCCCCCAGAAATGTGCTCAACTGGCCGCAGCGTCTAAAAGACGCTGCACCAGTTCATTCCCCGCAGCCCCGCTCCGCTCCAGCAGCCTGCATAGTCTCCGGCAGGCAGAGCAGGGCTACGGCAAGATGGCCGCCGAAGAAGCCCTACACTGGAGACTATTTGTGTCTCTAGTACAGGGCTTGGCAGCCATCTTGCCGTAGCCCTGCACTCTGCCTGTCAGCGCGGGAGATGTGCTGCAGGAGGACTCGGGGAGCTGCGAGCCAGATGCCGGGAGAGGAGAAGACTTCTGTCAGGTAAGTGAATTGGTTTTTTTTCACAGGTGCATTTTTTTTCTAGTGTCTGCTGCCTACATTGTGATTTTCTGGTGTCTGCTGCCCACATTACGATTTTCAGGTGTCTGCTGCCCACATTACGATTTTCTGGTGTCTGCTGCCCACATTGCGATTTTCTGGTCACTGCTGCCCACATTGCGATTTTCAGGTGTCTGCTGCCCACATTACGATTTTCAGGTGCCTGCTGCCCACATTACGATTTTCAGGTGTCTGCTGCCTACATTGTGATTTTCAGGTGTCTGCTGCCTACATTGTGATTTTCAGGTGTCTGCTGCCTACATTGTGATTTTCAGGTGTCTGCTGCACACATTATGATTTTCTGGTGTCTGCTGTCCACATTAGGATTTTCAGGTGTCTGCTGCCCACATTGCGATTTTCTGGTGACTGCTGCCCACATTGTGATTTTCAGGTGTCTGCTGCACACATTATGATTTTCTGGTGTCTGCTGCCTACATTGTGATTTTCAGGTGTCTGCTGCCCACATTGCGATTTTCTGGTCACTGCTGCCCACATTGCGATTTTCTGGTCACTGCTGCCCACATTACGATTTTCTGGTGTCTGCTGCCCACATTACGATTTTCAGGTGTCTGCTGCCCACATTACGATTTTCAGGTGTCTGCTGCCCACATTACGATTTTCAGGTGTCTGCTGCCCACATTACGATTTTCTGGTCACTGCTGCCCACATTATGATTTTTAGGTGTCTGCTGCCCACATTACGATTTTCAGGTGTCTGCTGCCCACATTACGATTTTCAGGTGTCTGCTGCCCACATTACGATTTTCAGGTGTCTGCTGCCCACATTACGATTTTCAGGTGTCTGCTGCCCACATTACGATTTTCAGGTGTCTGCTGCCCACATTATGATTTTCTGGTCACTGCTGCCCACATTATGATTTTTAGGTGTCTGCTGCCCACATTACGATTTTCAGGTGTCTGCTGCCCACATTACGATTTTCAGGTGTCTGCTGCCCACATTACGATTTTCAGGTGTCTGCTGCCCACATTACGATTTTCTGGTGTCTGCTGCCCACATTATGATTTTCTGGTGTCTGCTGCCCACATTACGATTTTCAGGTGTCTGCTGCCCACATTGCGATTTTCTGGTGTCTGCTGCCCACATTACGATTTTCTGGTCACTGCTGTCCACATTATGATTTTCTGGTGTCTGCTGCCCACATGACGATTTTCAGGTGCCTACTGCCCACATTGCGATTTTCTGGTCACTGCTGCCCACATTGCGATTTTCTGGTGTCTGCTGCCCACATTGCGATTTTCTGGTGCCTGCTGCCCACATTACGATTTTCAGGTGTCTGCTGCCCACATTACGATTTTCTGGTCACTGCTGCCCTCATTGCGATTTTCTGGTCACTGTTGCCCACATTGCGATTTTCTGGTGTCTGCTGCCCACATTACGATTTTCAGGTGTCTGCTGCCCATATTATGATTTTCTGGTGTCTGCTGCCCACATTACGATTTTCAGGTGCCTGCTGCCCACATTACGATTTTCAGGTGTCTGCTGCCCACATTATGATTTTCTGGTGTCTGCTGCCCACATTGCGATTTTCTGGTGTCTGCTGCCCACATTGCGATTTTCTGGTGTCTGCTGCCCACATTACGATTTTCTGGTGTCTGCTGCCCACATTGCGATTTTCAGGTGTCTGCTGCCCACATTACGATTTTCTGGTGTCTGCTGCCCACATTACGATTTTCAGGTGTCTGCTGCCCACATTGCGATTTTCAGGTGTCTGCTGCCCACGTTGCGATTTTCTGGTGTATGCTGCCCACATTAGGATTTTCTGGTGACTGCTGCCCACATTGCGATTTTCTGGTGACTGCTGCCCACATTGCGATTTTCTGGTTACTGCTGCCCACATTGCGATTTTCTGGTGACTGCTGCCCACATTGCGATTTTCTGGTGACTGCTGCCCACATAAGGATTTTCTGGTGACTGCTGCCCACATAAGGATTTTCTGGTGACTGCTGCCCGCATTAGGATTTTCTGGTGTGTGCTGCCCACATTATGATATTCTGGTGACTGACTGCTGCCCACATTAGGATTTTCTGGTGACTGCTGCCCACATTACGGTATTCTGGTGACTGCTGCCCACATTAAGATTTTCTGGTGACTGATGCCCACATTGCGATTTTCTGGTGACTGCTGCCCACATGGCGATTTTCTGGTGACTGCTGCCCACATTGCGATTTTCTGGTGAACTCTGCCCACATTACGATTTTCTGGCCCACATTACGATTTTCTGGTGAACACTGCCCACGTTACGATTGTCTGGTGAATGCTGTCCATGTTACGATTTTCTGGTGAACGCTTCCCACATTACGATTTTCTGGTGAACACTGCCCACGTTACGATTGTCTGGTGAATGCTGTCCATGTTACAATTTTCTGGTGAACGCTGCCCACATTACGATTTTCTGGTGAACTCTGCCCACATTACGATTTTCTGTCCCACATTACGATATTCTGGTGAACGCTGCCCACATTACGATTGTCTGGTGAATGCTGTCCACGTTACAATTTTCTGGTGACTGCTGCTCACGTTACGATTTCTGGTGACTAGTGCCCACATTACGATTTTCTGGTGAACTCTGCCCACATTACGATTTTCTGGTGAACTCTGCCCACATTACGATTTTCTGGCCCACATTACGATTGTCTGGTAAAATGCTGCCCACTTTACAATTAATTTACAGTGAAACGCTGCCCCATTACGATTATTTGGCACCTATGGGGGGGGGGGCCCATCCAAATATTCGCAGGGGGGCCCAGTGATTTCTAGTTACGCCCCTGCTGGTTTACCAGAGTTGAACAGCATGTTTGTACACTGATCATCCTATAACCACTTTGGTTTTAAGAGTCAAAGGTTTTAAGAGTCCGTGCGCTTTTAAAATTTCTTGGTTCTAATATAGATTCTTTGTAGTTGGTCAGTGGGGTTAACCTCCCACTTTTGCTCTACCATCATAAAACTTTTGGTGACTTCTACTCTTTAGAGAAAGCAAGTTAAGATGAAAGCTAACCTACATGTGTATGTGTTAAGGGAAAGCTTTATGCATGCTCCTTACTTCAGCTATATGTGTATGTGTGTGTCCTTACTCCTCATTACCAACAGTACTTGTGATGTGTACAATCACTGGTTTTAGCTGACAGCTGTCCCAAAACACTCTGTTCACCAGTTTCACCAGGTCTCTACTTTAAGAAGTAGTGGCACATGGCCACAATGCAACTAAGTAGGTTCTTTTATAAATCTTGTGACCTGAAAGTTGCCATTATTTTGAACAAATAACAACAATTCTCTAATGAACAGTCTGCTTCAAGTCAACTTCTTCCTTAAGTATGCCACTAAATATTATAAATAAAAAATTTGTCTGGAGATCCACCTACTGGTTGTATATAATGTTTCCCCTAAAAGTTTACATTTACATTTTTTCCCCAGAGATGGGCATTAAGGTACAATACCAAGAATTAATTAACAACCCCATGCTCTTTTCTTATACTAGTGTTTTTAGATGCAGGAGGCATTCCTTATGATCAAAAATGAGGGCAGGAGAGGGAAACGGTTTCCACCTGTTCTGCCTTAGTGAAAAGACATATTAGTTATCTCAAGATGGAGACTTCTGTGAATTCCTTACATTTAATTTATTAAAATTTGAATGAAATAGAAAATAAGATTCATTTCCAAGCCCTTTTAACGTATTATCCCCTATGCTGGTTTTTATTGTCCAGGAAGGATGACCCCATGAGCTTTGGGTTCCGTAGCCTGAACAATACCAACCTACCTGATGAGGTTCTGTGCAAAATGGTGCTTGGACACTGCTTATCCAAAAACTTGAGCCCAGGGGGAGATGAGGGTATGAGTAAGAGAGGAACTTGGGCAGCACGGAGGCAAAGTAGATAGCACTCTCACCTAGCATTGCTGGATCCCCGGGTTCAAATCCCAGCCAGGACTCTATCTGCACAGAGTTTGTATGTTTTCTTTGTGTCTGTGTGGGTTTTCTCCGGGCACTCTGGTTTCCTCCCACACCCCAAAAACACACAGATAAGTTAATTGGCTTCCCCCTAAAAATTAGTCCAAGACTACGATTGACATATGATTAGATTGTGAGCCCCTCTGAGGGACAGTCAAGCGACAAGACTATATACTCTGTACCTGGACCCCTTTTCATTAGAGGGTCTGCAAATATCCACCAGCTCCCAGGTAAATAAGTGAAGGGGCACATTAGTACCCATTACTCATTCTCACACGGAGTTAAGTGTGAAAAAAAAGTCCAGCCACAGTAATTTAATAAAACAATGACACCTCCCTTAATGTCCCCACCATAATCAAAGTCAAAATTCATAACTCATAATGCATAACTTAGGAACGTGGATGGAGTCTTTCCTTCATGTCATTTTGAGACAGGCGTGTATAGCACATGTAGCAATCAATCTAACTTGCAGACAGCTGACTATTCTGGCCCTCAACAGTGCAAGAATGGATATGTTCTGACTGTGTAGGGTTTGTAAGTACTGACCACTGTCCTGAAGTGTTGCATTGTGGTTCTTGCTTTGTGAATATGAATTTATGTTTTATTAAGACTTTGCTTTCTCTGGATGACAGCTTTACATTATTTTCTAGTAAATTCTCAGATCACCTTTGACTACTTGCTGCTTGTGATGATGGTGCTTAGTGATTTCTGAGTTGCATCAGCCATAAAGGCGTGCTAACACCTGAGACAGGATCCAGAAGTCTGTCAAATCTAAATTATTGCCTGCAAAGGTTGCACAATGTGGTTGCCTGGCTGTAAAAATTGCCTTTTTGTAGGGTCATATGAGGAAAGGCCTCACCTACTGTTTTTCTATTTTGCAATAGATTACATTTGTCCCTTCCTCAACAAATTGCATTTATACAATATGTTCTTATTGGATGTGCTACTTATTATTTGCACCTTCCCTGTTAGTATAACTTGAATAGTATGTGTTATAGGGTATGTATTATCTCAACTGTACAGCATCATAAATATAATACAAACAATACATCTGGATTGAAGGGTGGAGAAGCTAGATAGAGGTTAGCCTTGCCTTTTTTTTTAATTTGATGTTATCTCATGAGTCTTTAATTCTGTTCTGCATATCAAAAGGTGTTGTTTTACGGTGCTACGTTTGGATCATGGATGGAGTGAATATCGCAGGGTGATCACTCAGTGGTAGAATATTGTTCCTATAACTATGAGTCCTGTGGTATCTTGTAGCAGATGTAATCAGGACTGCAGTGAATTGGATATTATTGGAATTAAAAAGTTGAGTACAGAAGAAGGGCGGTAGATATACTGTGTGAATTGAAGAGATTTACTCTGTAAGTACTGAACACAGAGTTTAACCTCTTCTTCAATAGTTTGTTTATTTTTTGCTTAGTTTTACTGCACCACTAGACAGGCATAATTGTAACAATTTAATCAATGTTATCCACTTCACCTGTCAGTGAATTTTAAAAGCATCATGTTTGGAAATCATCTATATACAATTATTAAAGAGAACCTGAGGTGGCATATTATAATCCTAACAGGGGCGTAACTAGAAATCACTGCCCCCCCCCTCCCCCCCCCCCCCCAGCAAAACTTTGAATAGGGCCCCCGCCCGAGAAACCTCAAACCTGCAGAGAATAGAAAGGTTTTCTCTCCATGCCCAGACTCCCCAAGTATCACTACATTACACAGCACTTGGGGTAGGGTAGAGAGGCTGGGAATAGAGCAGCATTGTACAGAAGACCCTGCTGAACACTGAATAGGGACTGTCTAAAAATCTTTGTCTACAAAACTTTGTATGATTCCTTATTAGTGGCTGAGCAGACGCAGTCATTAAAACAATTGTGCAGAGATCAGAAAGCTTTTTCTCTCCTTGCCGTTAATTGTCAGTCTCTCAGGACAGGAAGAACAAACTTTTTCCCCTATGGGGCCCCCTGTGGCTTCTGGGCCCCCATGTGGCTGCATGCATCCCTTGCAGGGCATATCATTGGCATATCATTGTGCACACGACATGCCTCTGGGTCCTATTAGGATTATAATATGCCACATCGGGTTCTCTTTAACCACTTGAGGACCGCAGTGTTAAACCCCCCTAAAGACCAGCCTGTTTTTTCCCTAATTGGCCACTGCAGCTTTAAGGCCAAGCTGCAGGGCCGCACAACACAGTACACGAGTGATCCCCACCCCCTTTCCCCCCCCACCAACAGAGCTCTCTGTTGGTGGGGTCTGATCGCTCCACATTTGTTTTTGTTTTTTTATATAAATATTTATTTCCTTTTTAAAAAAAAATAAAAATAGCCTTTTTTTCTTTCTTTTCCCCTGCTCCCTCCCTCCCTCCCTCCCACTGCCAGCCAATCTGGGTGATCAGCTGTCATAGGATACAGCCTATGACAGCCGATCACTGTCCAGCATATGGAGGGGACAGCCGTATCACATGGCTGTCCCTAGTACAGCGTCGCAGCGCTGTACATGTAAATAGACGGCGATTATGCCATCTAACAGTCTCCCGAGTGGCGATTGCAGCTCGGAGACTGAAGGCGGGGCCCCGCCCCCGAGAAGGAGATGTGCGCGCAGCCTGCGCGCAATCTCCTTCAGTAGCTGGCTCCAGGACCTGATGCCAATTGGCGTTAGGCGGTCCTGGGGCTGCCGCATCCACGCCTATTGGCGTGGGGTGGTCTTTAGGTAGTTAAAGTGAACCGAGCACCTTTTTTTCACTCAGGACATTTCTATAGCACATGTAAAATGCATGCCGATTATCTGTTTCATTATTAAAATAAACTTTAATTTTACCTTGTATTTTACATTCAAAGTAGTTAAATTACTACTGTTTGAGCAGGCCTGCTGACAGTCCCCATCCGCAGAGACTTCAGGAACCTCTAATTGTTTTATTGAGCTAATTACCAAGAGGAAAACAATGCCTTTCATCAGCAAAGGGGGTTAGTAATTAGGAGTGTGTCTTCAAAGCCATGGTGTGTGTCAATGTGTCAAGATAGCATCTCTGACTTCTGTAAATAAGGAATGTGAGAAGGGGAGGGGGGAACATGGCAGCTTCTATGTCAGGAGAGATTCCAGTGAAAGAGAATGTGCTCAGTTCCCTTTAAAGCATATCTGAAACAAAAAAATGTATTAGATCAGTATCCTATCAGATTAGTATCATATTGTTTCCAGTACAGGAAAAGTTAAGAAACTTCAGTTGTTATCTATGCAAAAGATCTTCTCTGAGCTCTCCAACCCAACTTGGGTCTGCTACCGTGCTGTTTTCTGAAGTACTTATCTCAACTTGTCTCTCACTGTTTCTTTCTTGTTTGTTTAAGGTGTTTCTGCCAGGAAGTTCATTAGCTCTGCTCTGTTTTATCATTTAAAATACAGAGTGTAATTTGTAAACTGCAAATGTTAGAGAGTGATGCAATGATATAGAAAAAAAGCTATATAACTGAGAATAAACATATAAGACTCTTTTCTTTGCTACTAATGTTCTGTTTCTTAGCCATACTACACATACAATGCATTATATCATACTTTTTTTTTTTTTGCTTCAGTGTCACTTTAAAACATTTGAGTTGTTAAATATGCAAAAGAGCTTCTGTGAGCTATTTAACCAACTTAGTCAAACTCAGTCCTATTTTCTAAATAGCTTAAGCAGACAAGAAACAGTGAGACATAGCTTGAGACAAGGTTTTACTGCAGGAAACTTCAAAGGGTCATTACTTCTGCTTTATTTTACAGCTTAAAATACAGAATGACAGAATGATGCAATATTATAAATAAAGCTATATAACTGAAAATAAAAATGAGACTCTTTTCTTTGCTACTGGCGTTCTATTATTTTATCCATATTACACATACAATTCATTATCTCATAAGTTTATTTTCATTTCAGTGTCACTTTAAGTACTCATTACAACTATATATTCGCTAAAGGGTACTTGACATTATGCTACCCACAGAAGGGGGCACGTGGCCAACATAGCCAGCCACTAATAAAGGGATACATGCTATAATAATGCTGAGAATTGATGGCTTATACAGTAAGTGTTATATCACTAAAATATACAATTAATTAAAAATACTGATTATGTGTAACCATCACCGATAAAAGCAATTCAAAATACAGATTTTTTTTAAATGGGATATACCGTATTTTCTGGCGTATAAGACGACTGGGAGTATAAGACGACCCCCAACTTTTCCAGTTAAAATATACATTTTGGGATATACTCGCCGTAGAATACCACCCCTCTTGATTGTTGGACATTTGTATATGGTACTGTATGCACTGGTACTACACTGTATAAACAGATACTGGTGCTGCACTGTATGTGGTACCCAGTATACAACAACCAGCCAATCATGGCAAGCGATGTACCTTACCGGCGATTGGCTGGTCGTTGTATACAAAGCCTGCTTGTATTGGTTAACTATCCCTGTCTCCAAGACTATCAGTTCGGTAGCACAAACACTCCTCTTTCACCCGTCTGGCCCACCCTTGTATACTATTACCTCCTCCTCTGCCTCTTAGATCTTGCACATGTGTGCCTGCGCCGCTTCACTGCATCTAAGAGGCAGAGAAGGAGGTACGGTAATAGGATACAAGGGCGGGCCAGACGGTTGAAAGAGGCATGTTTTTCTGGGCACAACGTTGCTCTCCATACCCTTTTCCATACCCTGGGCGTCCCGTATGCCTGCAGCTTGCTCTGGCCTTCACTTACATCTTCCCAGTCAGGTGACTCACCTTGTCATTGGGACCATGTTTGGGACATTTTTTGAGCTCCCCCCACCAAATGCGTCAATCGCAGATTCTTCAGTGCGGCTCGGAAGTTTCAGCACCTGCCCTATAAGACGACACCCGGCGTATAAGACGACCCCTGACTTTTGAGAAGGTTTTCCTGGGTTAAAAAAGTCTTATACACCAGAAAATACAGGTATGTTATATCCTCCTAATAAAGTAATAGAAAAAAGATTTTTATGGGAAGGTAAAACATATTATCAAACAACAATTGCTTATTTAGATTTTAACACAAAAATCCAGCAAATAAGATTAGGATACATTATATATCAAATGATAAATGTGATTATTATCTCACATTTACCTCAAAGGGAACCTGAGATGGCCAAACCAGTAAGGTCTGTTGGATATTGTATATTATTTTCCTAATGCCTCCATGGCAGCACCTCCGTGGTAGTATTCCCGCCCCTCAGTGGCATAGCTAAGGAGCTATGGGACCTGGTGCAAGTTTTACGTGGGGCCCCCCAAGCACTTTATACATGTAACGCCTGTGGAATATTTCCGAGGCCAGCGCTCAGGATGTGCACTGACACTACGGAAATCCTCCAAAAACGTCTGAATAACAGAACCCAGCTGTGGTGCAATGCACCTGTAGAGGGGAGTTCCCACCAGCAGATGGAGCTGTGGAGTGCAGAGAAACACAGCCTCTGCACTGCCACAGATGCCAGATGGGAATTGTACGAGTTGAAGCAATGCAGGGCAAGATAGCCCTTAGAGAGAGAGAGAGCACAGGGACAGAATGTATGTGTGTCCACCAATCTAGTCGCCACCCGGCGACGGTGAACACACAACAGCGGAAACCAAATGGAAATGCAATCGCAAGAATGGTGATTGCCAATAGCGACACCAGACTGAGTAAGACAGAGCAAAGGAACAGACATAGCAAACAATAATCATCAGAACACCAAGGAAAATAACAAACGCACTCGCTAAGCGCGGTCGCCGCACGAGAAGTGCAACAGCGACAAAACACGCTAATGGCGCGGTCCGCGCACGAGAAGCGCAACAGAGACAAAACATGCCAACCCTAACTAACCAATGTAGCACGAAAATGAATAAAGAATGCGAACGCTTGCTAAACGGTTACCTCACCGAGCCTACAGCAAGCGTTCGTTCCAGACAAGACAGTCAGAAGGAGTAACCAGTAGCAACCGCAGCTCTGGCCTACACTCCCAGACAGAGTACAGAAGGAACCACCACCACTACCGCTAGGGCGGATGCGATCCAGACAGACAGAACGATTTCCTGTCGACCGACGCTGGCAACAAGACAAACGCAATAGATAAACAATACAAGGCAATACAGATAATTAACAACACAACCTGACTGCACTAAATAGGAGTGCAAGGAGCACTCCCAAAGGTGAATTACTCTAAGCTAGCAATAATAGCCTACTATGAGCAGAGGGCTGAGACTTCCAGGCAAGTTAGCAGGAACAAACCATCATGACCTGCAAGGGATTCTGGGAGAAAATGGTATTTATACTGCAAGCCATCAAAGGAAGCAGCTAAGCAATTTGCATGCCAAGTGGATGCAAATTCCTCACCAGAACGGCAGCTCAGCAAGTTGCAGAGTGAAGACAGGTCTCCTTTCCAGAGACCTGCAACGCTCAGAGCTACAAAATGGTCAAAAAGCTGTCTGCCTGTGCAGACAGCAGAGCAGATCATTACAATACATAACAATTGATATGGCGTACCAAAACCTTCCAAGGACAACCACAGTATCAGAGGTGCAAGAAGGGGATGTGGTGTGTTAAAGTGGATCCGAGATTAACTTTTACTCATTGCATAATTGTGTTCTTTTCCTTTTGTTTATAGGGCATTCCTCAAGCCAAATCCTTTTTTGTTTTTGTTTTAATACTCTAATTCCCTATAAACTAAACAAGCCACGCCCACAGGTTTTCAGAGAGCCAAGGCACTTTCAGACAGTAGCAAGGGCTCATGGGAGCTCAGTCTGGGCAGGAGGAGGGGGAGGTATTACTAGCCAGAGATTTCAGAGGCAGAGGGGAGGAGGGAGGAGGAGGGGGGGATTATTTTTTTTGTGTGTGCTCAAGATGCAGAAAAAAACCTGCCTCTGTGTAATGTTTACAAACAACATGGCTGCTGTCATTGTATCACAGGAAGAAAGAATCATATTCTATTCAAGCTGTTTGCAGCTAGATTTGCTGTGTAAACTATCTAAACTTTAGATAAGATATATAGACAAGTTACTTGTTATAGTTCGTTTTTCATCTCGGATCCGCTTTGAGGATTACTACTATTCAAAGCATCTACAGAAGTGATTATTACCAGCACAGGACCAATAGAGAGCTAATACTGTGATAGAGGGTGGACCCTTTGGGGCCCCTCTGGCCCAAGGGCCCCAATGCAGTCACTACATCTGCACCCCCTATTGCTGTAGCGGGTAGAAAGAGGGGGGATCTATTTATTTTTATTTTTATATTATTACCTGGTCAGCAGCTTTAAATAGAGGTGCTGCTGACACAGGTTTGTTAAGTAAGGGCATTTTGCCCTTAGTTGTAATGGGCGCTGCTGTGTGGAGAGGCAGGGCTGATGGCTGAGGGAAGGTTGCTAAGCAACCAGACACGCAAGCAGGGGAGCCGTTAGGGAAGAATAACGGCTCTCTGAGGGGTTGAGTTGGGCAGTTGGAGCGGACAGGGGAAGGGGAAGGATGCAGCAGGCACAGCTGAGGAGAAGCAGGCCAGACACTGCGACAGCTGTCATTTTGGGAGAAAATTACTGCGCCATGATGATTCTTCAATCCTCCATAAGATAAGACAGTTATCAGTCAATCAAAGCTGACAGGAAGGGAGGAAGTGGAGAGAGATTTTGGCACATGCAAAAGAGCCAGGCAGATGTATAACCAGTAGCTGATGATACAGAGGTGCTGAGCAGAAGTTTACAAATCTGACACGTATGAAATATGATTAACATTGTGATAAATCAGCGTGTGACAAGAAAGATGCTTGAACATTTTGACTACAATGAATTGGCTATGGTGATGTCCCTAACTGCTGAAGTATAGTGCTGGTGAGGCTGAGAATTGAGACTGACAATCCCTAATTTCTATGATTATCATCTTTATTGTTAATACGTTGTTCATAAGTTTTCCTGAACTGTTGCGGAAATGGGAAGAAAGTTTTTTTTTTATGAAAGTCCAAAAACTGCCTATCACCTTTGTACTATGTATGGGATTATGAAATTGGGATTTTGAGAAGAAAGTGTATCTGCTTAATGAAATAATCCAGTGCCCTGTCTGCTAAAGGCCTGTTATTTACCCTCATAGCCAACTGACTTTTAAAATATAAAGTGCAAAGAGCATTTTGTTTTTGTTTTTTTTAGTGTGGTGCAGTGCAAAGTTATATTTATTAAATACTTACCTTTAGGAAGAGTCGTCCAGCTGGGTTCCTGAAAAGAAAGGAGAAATAGTAAATATGATGATTTACCAGCAGTAATGGATGACTTGGAATAAGTACCTGGTAATAGACTGTTTCCTGATAGTAGTCTGATCCTGCAAAAGAACAGAAGTGGTTGAATACATGAGCAACAGACTTGGATCTAAGAACTATTTTTATTGTTATTATTATTATTCATTTTTCTCAAGTTTTTTTATTTTTGGAACAAGCCGAATGGATAGTTTTGCCTACAAGAACATGTGACGGAGTCATTTGCTCCCTTTTTGTTGGTTCCAGTCTTTATTTTTTTTTCCATTTCAAGTAACACTATTAATTTACTAAATACTCATTAACTTACTAACTCATCTATTTATGTATTTTTATTAATTTATTAACCAAATAATTTATTTATTTATTTTTGTTTATTTATTTAATTAGTTTATTTCATAAAACCTGGCTGAAGTATTGAACGAGTAATATAGCCAGATTTATTTACCAGACTGAGAACAAAAGTGGGAGTACTCCATTTACTATCGAGGGTGTAAAGGATTTTTTGCTGATCAGCAAAGCTAGAAGTTGATGTCTATTTTACTGTATTGATGCAAAGTATTGAACTGAAATTTCTTCTTACAAAACTAATATTCAGGGGTTTATCTAATCCAAATAGGGTCCAATTTTAATTCTATATAACTGAAAGTAAAGTGGGTGGTTACTCTTAGTAGATACTTACCGGGTTGGGAGAGTCCTGTATTGAATATAACCATTTTTCTTCCTAGCTCTAACAAGGATCCTCTAGAAAGAAGACAAGAAGATATTTCGAAGACTGTTATATTAGAGATTGTATTGTTCATAATTTTCATTGGTTACATGGAGTAGAAATTGAATTTTTATTTTTTTTTTCATAATTTTTTTTTTACATTTTACAACCTGCATTGGTGTTTGTAGAGTTCTCCTTCAGTTGGCAGTTAAAACCGGTTACATTGCTACGCCACTGCACCCCCTACCCTGATAGGACAGGTATCCAGTTAAATTGAAGGTAGTCTGAATCCACCCCATCTAATTTTTTCATCCTTACCTCGACAGGATATCTTTTTGCTGTGCACCCTTATCTTGTAGTGTTACTCCAGGTTTAGCCTCTCCTGGTGATATGCCTTATAGACTTTAATGGAGTCTTGTGGCTGACCCTGTTCTGCTGGTCTTGGGGGTCTTTTTCGGCATGGCACAGTGTTTGGGCTGTCAGGTGAGAGGCTAAAGGCTTCTCTCGGCTGTCTGCTGCTATTTTCATACTGGCTAAAGGCTGGTACTGAGGCTCCAGCATCTTTCTTACCGCACAGAGTGGCGGTTTCTGTGTCTTGTTTTCCTGGCCGGGTAGCGGTTTAGTGTCACTTCTGGTAGCACTCCACACGTACCGGAAGTAGGAAGTATTCAGCGCAGCTGGCTCTCCTCTGCTTCCCTAGTCCGCTTCAAGCCTCTGAATGACTCTGGGAGGCGGAGGCAGCTAAGAGGAAGGGCTGGGAAAGCATTTTCAAGCTGTAAGGGCCCATTCACACTAGAAGCGCTTTTCTGAGCATTTTGTGATTGATTAGTGTTTTTTTTAAAATCGCTGCCATTCACTTTCATTAAAATCGCTGTAAAAATCACTGTGATTTTTCTGCAATTTTTTTTACGATTTTAACCACTTCAGGACCACAGTCTTTTCGCCCCTTAAGGACCAGAGCCTTTTTCTCCATTCAGACCACTGCAGCTTTCACAGTTTATTGCTCGCTCATACAACCTACCACCTAAATGAATTTTACCTCCTTTTCTTGTCACTAATACAGCTTTCTTTTGGTGCTATTTGATTGCTCCTGCGATTTTTACTTTTTATTATATTCAGCAAAAAAGACATGAATTTTGGCAAAAAAATGATTTTTTTAACTTTCTGTGCTGACATTTTTCAAATAAAGTAAAATTTCTGTATACATGCAGCGCGAAAAATGTGGACAAACATGTTTTTGATAAAAAAAAACCCCATTCAGTGTATATTTATTGGTTTGGGTAAAAGTTATAGCGTTTACAAACTATGGTGCAAAAAGTGAATTTTCCCATTTTCAAGCATCTCTGACTTTTCTGCGCACCTGTCAGGTTTCATGAGGGGCTAAAATTCCAGGATAGTACAAATACCCCCCAAATGACCCCATTTTGGAAAGAAGACATCCCAAAGTATTCAGTGAGAGGCATGGTGAGTTCATAGAAGATTTTATTTTTTGTCACAAGTTAGCGGAAAATGACACTTTCTGACAAAAAAAAGAAAAAAAAAAAAGTTTCCATTTCTTCTAACTTGCGACAAAAAAAAAATGAAATCTGCCACGGACTCACTATGCTCCTCTCTGAATACCTTGAAGTGTCTACTTTCCAAAATGGGGTCATTTGTGGGGTGTGTTCACTGTCCTGGCATTTTGGGGGGTGCCTAATTGTAAGCACCCCTGTAAAGCCTAAAGATGCTCATTGGACTTTTGGCCCCTTAGCGCAGTTAGGCTGCAAAAAAGTGCCACACATGTGGTATTGCCGTACTCAGGAGAAGTAGTATAATGTGTTTTGGGGTGTATTTTTACACATACCCATGCTGGGTGGGAGAAATATCTCCATAAATGACAATTGTTTTATTTTTTTTACACACAATTGTCTATTTATAGAAATATTTCTCCCACTCAGCATGGGTATGTGGAAAAATACACCCCAAAACACATTATACTACTTCTCCTGAGTACGGCGATACCACATGTGTGGCACTTTTTTGCACCCTAACTGCGCTAAGGGGCCCAAAGTTCAATGAGTACCTTTAGGATTTCACAGGTCATTTTGAGAAATTTCGTTTCAAGACTACTCCTCACGGTTTAGGGCCCCTAAAATGCCAGGACAGTATAGGAACCCCGCAAATTACCCCATTTTAGAAAGAAGACACCCCAAGGTATTCCGTTAGGAGGATGGTGAGTTCATAGAAGATTTTTTTTTTTTGTCACAAGTTAGCGGAAATTGATTTTAATTGTTTTTTTTCACAAAGTGTCATTTTCCGCTAACTTGTGACAAAAAATAAAATCTTCTATGAACTCACCATACTCCTAACGGAATACCTTGGGGTGTCTTCTTTCTAAAATGGGGTCATTTGTGGGGTTCCTATACTGCCCTGGCATTTTAGGGGCCCTAAACCGTGAGGAGTAGTCTTGAAACCAAATGTCGCAAAATGACCTGTGAAATCCTAAAGGTACTCATTGGACTTTGGGCCCTTTAGCGCAGTTAGGGTGCAAAAAAGTGCCACACATGTGGTATCGCCATACTCGGGAGAAGTAGTACAATGTGTTTTGGGGTGTATTTTTACACATACCCATGCTGGGGGGGAGAAATATCTCTGTAAATGACAATTTGTTAATTTTTTTTACACACAATTGTCCATTTACAGAGATCTTTCTCCCACTCAGCATGAGTATGTGTAAAAATACACCGCAAAACACAATATACTACTTCTTCTGAGTACGGCGATACCACATGTGTGACACTTTTTTGCAACCTAGGTGCGCTAAGGGGCCTAACGTCCTATTCACAGGTCATTTTTGTGAGGAAACGCGGAAAAGCCGCCGTCTCTCGAGGTGAGGCGGCTGTTTCCGCATCCAGCAGCGCGTCTCAACGCGGAAAAACCGCCGCAAGCCGTCCAGGCAGAGCGGCGGAATCCGCATTGGTAACAGCGGAATCCGCATTGGTAACGGCGGAATCCGCATCAGAGGCGGCCCCCGCATTAGATACATTGCATGACAGTACTGGTGTGGCTGGGACTGATAGTCCACCAAGATTCAGACTTACACGCGCGCGAGCACAGAGGCAGAGTTTAAATAGCAGTTAGAAGGGTGTCGGCTGACCAGCTGGGTCAGCTGACAAATTCCACTGCTCTCATTGGACCAGCAATTAGGGAGGTCCTGGAAAGGTCCTAGAGTATATATACTGCTGGTTGTTCACTTGCTCTTTGTCTGGCGTGCGATCACATACGTGGGAGCACCCAGATCTGTAGTCAGATCCGCAAGTGTGCCGGGACCAGCTGGAGCTGTAATCCTACACTTAGCTAGATTCTGTTGATAGCTAAAGTACTAGTTTGATTGTGATTATCTGTTATGACTCTTGCCTGCCTTGACTATCCTCCTGAACTCTGATCTTGCACCTCGATATTTCTGATACTCTGTTGCCGAACCCCGGCTCGCTCCTTGACTCTGCTTCTGCCTCCTGATTTTGTACCCCGATATATCTGATACCCCGTTGCTGAACCCTGCCTGTACTTGGACTCCGCCTTTGCCTTCTGATCTTGTACTTTATCTGTCCGTGTGTGTACGACCTGGCTTGTCCGACCTCGAGAACCGACCTTACCGTTAGAGGCGGTTCCTCGCTCTGTTAGCGATCCTTCCTCCTGAGGGTCACTTTCAGATATACCTTCCTACTGTCAGTCTGACTCCTCCCGTCTTGGAGAGCTCAGGTCTGCGGAAGGAATCTGTGCAGTACTCCTTGCTGCATTGAGGCCTTGTCCTCTAAGTGTTACTGTTACACCAAACACTACACTCTACTCAGGTGAACAGAGGTTAGTTTGTATATCGGATTATCGGTGAGACTGCAGATCACTTATAATCTGGTATATATCTGTATTTCCGGTGATACTGCAGATCACCGGTAATCAGATACTTTCTGCGCCCACCGATCGTTACAGAACGCCAGACCAAATACAAAATGGACGCAAACACTGATTGTCTGGGTGTACTTGCCGCTTCGGTGGACAACATCAATCAAGTACTGGGCACCCACATAACTCTTATTGATGCCCTATCAGGGTCTGTACAAACCCTCCAGACATCAGTGGATCATGTGCGATCCTCTCCTAGCTCTGACATACGTATGCCTGTCCCTGAAAGCTTTTCCGGCCACAGATCTGACTTCCGGAATTTTAGGAGTAGAGTATTGTCCTATTTTGAGTTGAGACCCCAATCTTCGGGTACTGAGACCCAGAGGGTCACGTTTATTAAAACGTTGTTGTCCGGCGACTCCCAGTCATGGGCATATAGCCTGCCCACTGGAGACAAAGCGCTTACCTCTGTAGAGGAATTCTTTAAGGCTATGGCAGTAATTTACGACGATCCAGACCTTGCCTCGACTTCTGAGCGGAAGCTCAAGCTATTGCGTCAAGGCGAAGGTCTGGTCGAAGATTACGCGGCCGAGTTTAGGAGGTGGTCAGTTACGGCCAGGTGGGACACTCATGCCCTGTTAGATTGTTTCTTGTCAGGGCTGTCCGATGAGGTCTCTGACATGATGTTAAGTCAGCCCGAACCCAGAACAGTCGATGAGGCCATCTCAGCGGCCATCCGGATCGACCGCAGGCTGGGCTACCAAAGGCAGACCAGGGGTAGTTCCCGTGTCAGAAGGGTGTCTTACACTACAGCCCCAGTGATTCCACCTCCTACTGTTTCGTCTTCTCCGGTCTTGCTTCCATCCGAGCCGATACAGATTGGTCGGTCAAAATTGACCCTGGTGGAGCGAAGACGGAGAATGACCGAACAGCTGTGTCTGTATTGCGCTGAAGGGGGGCATATAGTACGAAACTGCCCTAATAAGCCGGGAAAACGCTACCGCCTGGGAGTGGTAGGGGGTAACACCCTGGGCGTCCGACTTTTACCCTTAGAAGAAAAACGGTTGCTTCTTCCCTGCACCATTACGTGGGAAGATAAAACCGAGGTCACGGAAGCCTTTATCGATTCAGGCTCCGCGGCAAATTTTATGGATTTTGAGTTTGCTAAGAAATTGGGTATTCCACTCACACCTGTACAACCACCCATCCAGGTTACGGCAGTGGATGACTCTCCTCTGCAAGGGAGTCACCCACTGTCTCAGACACCAGAGGTGGGAGTCACCATAGGGGTTCTGCACTGGGAAAGATTACAATTCTTTGTGTTGCATATGTCTACTTCCACCATTATACTCGGCATGCCGTGGTTGCACCTTCATTCTCCACACATCGATTGGGCCACCGGCCAACTAGTTTCTTGGTCAGCACGCTGCTTTCAGCAATGTTTAGGGAAGGTGACACTGGGCCAAACCAGGGTTCATGTACAAGGGGTACCTGAGCAATATTTAGAATATTCTGATGTGTTCTGTCCCAAGGCAGCAGACAAATTACCCCCACATCGCTCTTTTGATTGCCCCATTGATATCCGTTCTGGTTGTATGCCTCCTCGGGGTCATCTGTACAATTTATCTGGGCCAGAAAAGTTGGCCATGCAAGAATATATCCGTGAGAATTTGGCCAAGGGTTTTATTCGTCCGTCCCGATCGCCTGCTGGAGCAGGCTTCTTTTTCGTTAAAAAGAAAGACGGGGGCCTGCGGCCCTGTATCGATTACCGGGGACTGAATAAAATCACGGTAAAGAACCGATATCCGTTACCCCTGATAGACGATTTATTTACGCAGGTCACAGACGCCAAGATCTTCTCAAAACTGGATTTACGGGGCGCGTACAACCTGGTACGCATAAGAAAGGGTGATGAGTGGAAAACGGCCTTTAACACGCCAGACGGGCATTACGAGTACCTAGTGATGCCCTTTGGGTTATGTAATGCCCCGGCCGTTTTCCAGGAACTCATCAACGAGGTCTTCAGAGAGGTGTTGGGGAGATTCGTGCTGGTCTATCTAGACGATATACTTGTTTTCTCCAACAACCTCTCTGAGCACAGAACGCATGTGAAATTTGTACTCAGCAAACTAAGACAAAACTCGTTATACGCTAAACTTGAGAAATGTATTTTCGAAGTAACATCTGTTGCCTTTTTGGGTTACATTATTTCCACCACGGGCCTGTGTATGGATCCCGCCAAAGTCTCTGCTGTGTTAGAGTGGCCCCAACCCGTGGGGTTAAAATCTTTACAGCGGTTCTTAGGCTTTGCGAACTATTACAGAAGGTTCATAAAGGGGTATTCCACGGTCATTTCACCCCTCACCAGTCTTACAAAAAAAGGGGCAGATACTAACCACTGGACTCCAGAAGCTCTACGAGCATTCTCCACTCTGAAAGACTTGTTTTGCTCAGCACCCATTCTGAGGCACGTTGACACTTCTTACCCCTTTATTGTTGAGGTGGACGCCTCAGAGGTCGGGGTAGGGGCTGTGCTGTCTCAGCGATCAGGGTTGCAGGGAAGATTACATCCCTGTGCCTATTTCTCTCGTAGGTTCTCTCCGGCAGAGAGAAACTACGATATAGGCAACAGAGAGCTCCTTGCCATTAAACTTGCCTTTGAGGAGTGGCGTCATTGGCTGGAAGGAGCAGAGCATATGATTACGGTATACACCGATCACAAAAACCTGGGATACATCGAGGGGGCTAAGAGGTTAAGTCCCCGTCAGGCTCGATGGTCGTTATTTTTTTTCGAGGTTCCGGTTCCTGATTACATACACCCCGGGCAGCAAGAACGTTAAGGCAGATGCTCTGTCCAGATGCTTTGAGCCAGAGATAGCCCAGCCTCCTGCCCCAGAGTCCATTATCCCACAGAGGCTAGTGTTAGCGGCAGCTGAGACTTGGGAGGACTGGACAGAGACCCTGAGGCCTTTTCAGCAGGATGTCCCCGAAGGGAAACCTGAAGGGGTGATGTTTGTACCCCTACCCTTTCGTCTCGGCACTTTGCAGATGTTTCATTCTCACAAGAATGCGGGACACCCTGGGGCATCTAGAACTCAGGATCTAGTATCCAGGTGTGCTTGGTGGCCTTCTTTAGCAGCAGACTGCAAGGAGTTCGTTAGGGAGTGTGCAGTTTGCGCTAAGAGTAAACCCTCCCGGCTGGCACCTGTGGGTACCTTGCAGCCTTTACCCACACCGAGTGAGCCATGGACTCATTTGTCCATGGATTTTGTGGGCGAACTTCCCAAGTCAGAAGGTATGTCGGTCATTTGGGTGGTAGTCGACCGCTTCAGTAAGATGGCCCATTTCGTGCCCTTGAAAGGACTCCCCTCGGCCCAGGAATTGGCCGACTTGTTTATTACACATGTCTTCCGGCTGCACGGCATTCCGGAGAACATAGTGTCGGATCGGGGAGTCCAGTTCGTTTCTAGATTCTGGAGGGCATTCTGCCAACAAATGGGCATGAAGCTGTCATTTTCATCGGGCTACCACCCACAGACCAATGGGCAAACGGAGAGAATCAACCAGTCATTGGAGCAATTTTTGAGGTGCTACGTTGCGGAGACGCAGAGCGACTGGGTTAAATTTCTGCCCTTCGCGGAGTTCGCACAAAATAATTTGAAAAGCTCTTCCACCGGATTCTCTCCGTTCCAGGTTGTGTCTGGAAAATTGCCCAAGTTCTCACCATTTCCAGTGGCCTCCACCCCGTTTCCAGCTCTGGAGGCCTGGCAGAGGTCTTTTAAAGACATTTGGCGCACGGTGAGAGAGAGTTTACAAAAGGCGTTTTTAAGTCAGAAGGGTCAAGCTGACAAAAGACGTTCGGTGGAGTGGAGCTTCCAGCCAGGAGACTTGGTTTGGGTGTCCACGCGTCATTTAGTCCTGAAGCAGCCCTCAGACAAATTGGGCCCCAGGTTTGTCGGTCCATTTCCGGTAGCGAAAAAGATTAACAACGTCACTTATACAGTTGATCTCCCCGCCAGCATGCGTGGGGTGAGATCATTCCACGTATCTCTTCTCAAACCAGCAGTCCAGGTGGGTCCCACTCCTCCTCCTCCTGTCTTGGTAGATGCCCAACCCGAATACGAGGTGGAGAAGATTGTAGATTCACGTACTGTACAAAACTCGGTACAGTATCTCGTACATTGGAAAGGGTACGGCATTGAGGAGAGGCAATGGGTACCAGGGACGCGTATGCATGCGGACGAGTTAAGAAGGGAATTTCATGCCTTACATCCCGAGAAACCTGGTGGGAGTTGTCCGGAGTCCACTCCTCGGGGGGGGGGGGGGGGTACTGTGAGGAAACGCGGAAAAGCCGCCGTCTCTCGAGGTGAGGCGGCTGTTTCCGCATCCAGCAGCGCGTCTCAACGCGGAAAAACCGCCGCAAGCCGTCCAGGCAGAGCGGCGGAATCCGCATTGGTAACAGCGGAATCCGCATTGGTAACGGCGGAATCCGCATCAGAGGCGGCCCCCGCATTAGATACATTGCATGACAGTACTGGTGTGGCTGGGACTGATAGTCCACCAAGATTCAGACTTACACGCGCGCGAGCACAGAGGCAGAGTTTAAATAGCAGTTAGAAGGGTGTCGGCTGACCAGCTGGGTCAGCTGACAAATTCCACTGCTCTCATTGGACCAGCAATTAGGGAGGTCCTGGAAAGGTCCTAGAGTATATATACTGCTGGTTGTTCACTTGCTCTTTGTCTGGCGTGCGATCACATACGTGGGAGCACCCAGATCCGTAGTCAGATCCGCAAGTGTGCCGGGACCAGCTGGAGCTGTAATCCTACACTTAGCTAGATTCTGTTGATAGCTAAAGTACTAGTTTGATTGTGATTATCTGTTATGACTCTTGCCTGCCTTGACTATCCTCCTGAACTCTGATCTTGCACCTCGATATTTCTGATACTCTGTTGCCGAACCCCGGCTCGCTCCTTGACTCTGCTTCTGGCTCCTGATTTTGTACCCCGATATATCTGATACCCCGTTGCTGAACCCTGCCTGTACTTTGACTCCGCCTTTGCCTTCTGATCTTGTACTTTATCTGTCCGTGTGTGTACGACCTGGCTTGTCCGACCTCGAGAACCGACCTTACCGTTAGAGGCGGTTCCTCGCTCTGTTAGCGATCCTTCCTCCTGAGGGTCACTTTCAGATATACCTTCCTACTGTCAGTCTGACTCCTCCCGTCTTGGAGAGCTCAGGTCTGCGGAAGGAATCTGTGCAGTACTCCTTGCTGCATTGAGGCCTTGTCCTCTAAGTGTTACTGTTACACCAAACACTACACTCTACTCAGGTGAACAGAGGTTAGTTTGTATATCGGATTATCGGTGAGACTGCAGATCACTTATAATCTGGTATATATCTGTATTTCCGGTGATACTGCAGATCACCGGTAATCAGATACTCTCTGCGCCCACCGATCGTTACAATTTTGAGGCCTTTGGATTCTAGACTACTGCTCACGGTTTAGGGCCCCTAAAATGCCAGGGCAGTATAGGAACCCCACAAGTGACCCCATTTTAGAAAGAAGACACCCCAAGGTATTCTGTTAGGAGTATGGTGAGTTCATAGAAGATTTTTTTTTTGTCACAAGTTAGCGGAAAATGACACTTTGTGAAAAAAAAAAACAATACATATCAATTTCCACTAACTTGTGACAAAAAATAAAATCTTCAATGAACTCATCATACACCTAACAGAATACCTTGGGGTGTCTTCTTTCTAAAATGGGGTCACTTGTGGGGTTCCTATACTGCCCTGGCATTTTAGGGGCCCTAAAACGTGAGGAGTAGTCTTGAACCCAAATGTCTCAAAATGACCTGTGAAACCCTAAATGTACTCATTGGACTTTGGGCCCCTTAGCACAGTTAGGCTGCAAAAAAGTGTCACACGTGGTATCGCCGTACTCAGAAGAAGTAGTATAATGTGTTTTGTGATGTATTTTTACATATAACCATGCTGGGTGGGAGAAATATCTCTGTAAATGACACATTTTTGATTTTTTTTACACACAATTGTCCATTTACAGAGAGATTTCTCCCACCCAGCATGGGTATGTGTAAAAATACACCACAAAACACATTATACTACTTCTCCTGAGTATGGCGATACCACATGTGTGACACTTTTTTGCAGCCTAGGTGCGCTAAGGGGCCCAACGTCCTATTCACAGGTCATTTTGAGGCATTTGTTTTCTAGACTACTCCTCACGGTTTAGGGCCCCTAAAATGCCAGGGCAGTATAGGAACCCCACAAGTCACCCCATTTTAGAAAGAAGACACCCCAAGGTATTCCGTTAGGGGTATGGTGAGTTCATAGAAGATTTTATTTTTTGTCAAAAGTTAGCGGAAAATGACACTTTGTGAAAAAACACAATTAAAATCAATTTCCGCTAACTTGTGACAAAAAATAAAATCTTCTATGAACTCGCCATACTACTAACGAAATACCTTGGGGTGTCTTCTTTCTAAAATGGGGTCATTTGTGGGGTTCCTATACTGCCCTGGCATTTTAGGGGCCCTAAACCGTGAGGAGTAGTCTTGAAACGAAATTTCTCAAAATGACCTGTGAAATCCTAAAGGTACTCATTGGACTTTGGGCCCCTTAGTGCACTTAGGGTGCAAAAAAGTGCCACACATGTGGTACCGCCGTACTCAGGAGAAGTAGTATAATGTGTTTTGGGGTGTATTTTTACACATACCCATGCTGGGTGGGAGAAATATCTCTGTAAATGACAATTGTTTGATTTTTTTTACACACAATTGTCCTTTTACAGAGATATTTCTCCCACCCAGCATGGGTATGTGTAAAAATACACCCCAAAACACAATATACTACTTCTTCTGAGTACGGCGATACCACATGTGTGACACTTTTTTGCAACCTAGGTGCGCTAAGGGGCCTAACGTCCTATTCACAGGTCATTTTGAGGCCTTTGGATTCTAGACTACTGCTCACGGTTTAGGGCCCCTAAAATGCCAGGGCAGTATAGGAACCCCACAAGTGACCCCATTTTAGAAAGAAGACACCCCAAGGTATTCTGTTAGGAGTATGGTGAGTTCATAGAAGATTTTTTTTTGTCACAAGTTAGCGGAAAATGACACTTTGTGAAAAAAAAAAACAATACATATCAATTTCCACTAACTTGTGACAAAAAATAAAATCTTCAATGAACTCATCATACACCTAACAGAATACCTTGGGGTGTCTTCTTTCTAAAATGGGGTCACTTGTGGGGTTCCTATACTGCCCTGGCATTTTAGGGGCCCTAAAACGTGAGGAGTAGTCTTGAACCCAAATGTCTCAAAATGACCTGTGAAACCCTAAATGTACTCATTGGACTTTGGGCCCCTTAGCACAGTTAGGCTGCAAAAAAGTGTCACACATGTGGTATCGCCGTACTCAGAAGAAGTAGTATAATGTGTTTTGGGATGTATTTTTACATATAACCATGCTGGGTGGGAGAAATATCTCTGTAAATGACACATTTTTGATTTTTTTTACACACAATTGTCCATTTACAGAGAGATTTCTCCCACCCAGCATGGGTATGTGTAAAAATACACCACAAAACACATTATACTACTTCTCCTGAGTATGGCGATACCCCATGTGTGACACTTTTGTGCAGCCTAGGTGCGCTAAGGGGCCCAACGTCCTATTCACAGGTCATTTTGAGGCATTTGTTTTCTAGACTACTCCTCACGGTTTAGGGCCCCTAAAATGCCAGGGCAGTATAGGAACCCCACAAGTGACCCCATTTTAGAAAGAAGACACCCCAAGGTATTCCGTTAGGGGTATGGTGAGTTCATAGAAGATTTTATTTTTTGTCACAAGTTAGTGAAAAATGACACTTTGTGAAAAAAACAATAAAAATCTAATTTCCGCTAACTTTTGACAAAAAATAAAATCTTCTATGAACTCATCATACACCTAACAGAATACCTTGGGGTGTCTTCTTTCTAAAATGGGGTCACTTGTCGGGTTCCTATACTGCCCTGGCATTTTACGGGCCCAAAACTGTGAGTAGTCTGGAAACCAAATTTCTCAAAATGACTGATCAGGGGTATAAGCATCTGTAAATTTTGATGACAGGTGGTCTATGAGGGGGCAAATTTTGTGGAACCGATCATAAGCAGGGTGGCCTCTTAGATGACAGGATGTTTTGGGCCTGATCTGATGGATAGGAGTGCTAGGGGGTGACAGGAGGTGATTGATGGGTGTCTCAGGGGGCGGTTAGAGGGGAAAATAGATGCAATCAATGCACTGGGGAGGTGATCGGAAGGGGGTCTGAGGGGGACCTGAGGGTTTGGCCGAGTGATCAGGAGCCCACACGGGGCAAATTAGGGCCTGATCTGATGGGAAGGTGTGCTAGGGGGTGACAGGAGGTGATTGATGGGTGTCTCAAGGTGTGATTAGAGGGGGGAAATAGATGCAAGCAATGCACTAGCGAGGTGATCAGGGCTGGGGTCAGAGGACGTTCTGAGGTGTGGGCAGGTGATTGGGTGCCCGCAAGGGGCAGATTAGGGTCTAATCTGATGGGTAACCGTGACAGGTGGTGATAGGGGGTGATTGATGGGTTATTAGTGGGTGTTTAGAGGAGAGAAGAGATGTAAACACTGCACTTGGGAGGTGATCTGATGTCGGATCTGCGGGCGATCTATTGGTGTGGGTGGGTGATCAGATTGCCCGCAAGGGGCAGGTTAGGGGCTGATTGATGGGTGGCAGTGACAGGGGGTGATTGATGGGTGGCAGTGACAGGGGGTGATTGATAGGTGATTGACAGGTGATCAGTGGGTTATTACAGGGAATAACAGATGTAAATATTGCACTGGCGAATTGATAAAGGGGGGTCTGAGGGCAATCTGAGCGTGTGGGCGGGTGATTGGGTGCCCGCAAGGGGTAGATTAGGGTCTAATCTGATGGGTAACAGTGACAGGTGGTGATAGGGGGTGATTGATAGGTGATTGATGGGTAATTAGTGGGTGTTTAGAGGAGAGAAGAGATGTAAACACTGCACTTGGGAGGTGATCTGATGTCGGATCTGCGGGCGATCTATTGGTGTGGGTGGGTGATCAGATTGTCCGCAAGGGGCAGGTTAGGGGCTGATTGATGGGTGGCAGTGACAGGGGGTGATTGATGGGTGGCAGTGACAGGGGGTGATTGATAGGTGATTGACAGGTGATCAGTGGGTTATTACAGGGAATAACAGATGTAAATATTGCACTGGCGAATTGATAAGGGGGGGGGTCTGAGGGCAATCTGAGCGTGTGGGCGGGTGATTGGGTGCTGGCAAGGGGCAGATTAGGGTCTAATCTGATGGGTAACAGTGACAGGTGGTGATAGGGGGTGATTGATGGGTGATTGATGGGTAATTAGTGGGTGTTTAGAGGAGAGAAGAGATGGAAACACTGCATTTGGGAGGTGATCTGATGTCGGATCTGCGGGCGATCTATTGGTGTGGGTGGGTGATCAGATTGCCCGCAAGGGGCAGGTTAGGGGCTGATTGATGGGTGGCAGTGACAGGGGGTGATTGACGGGTGATTGACAGGTGATTGACAGGTGATTGACAGGTGATCAGGGGGATAGATGCATACAGTACACGGGGGGGGGGGGGGTCTGGGGGGGGGGGTCTGGGGAGAATGTGAGGGGTGGGGGGGTGATCAGGAGGGAGTAGGGGGCAGATTAGGGACTAAAAAAAAAATAGCGTTGACAGATAGTGACAGGGAGTGATTGATGGGTGATTAGGGGGGTGATTGGGTGCAAACAGTGGTCTGGGGGGTGGGCAGGGGGGGGGGGGTCTGAGGGGTGCTGTGGGGTGCTGTGGGCGATCAGGGGGCAGGGGGGGGAAATCAGTGTGCTTGGGTGCAGACTAGGGTGGCTGCAGCCTGCCCTGGTGGTCCCTCGGACACTGGGACCACCAGGGCAGGAGGCAGCCAGTATAATAGGCTTTGTATACATTACAAAGCCTATTATACACTTTCCGTGCGGCGATCGGGCAGCTAGTAACCCGCCGGCGCTTCCGAACGGCCGGCGGGTTACAGCGAGCGGTGGGCGGAGCCAGTCCCCGGCGGCTGATCGCGTCACAAATGACGCGATCGCCGCATAGCCACTCCCGCAGCCGCCCCTGCCGATGGGCGTATTGCGGTCGTTTGGGCCCGGACTTTGCCGCCGCCCATCGGCTGGGGGCGGTCGTTAAGTGGTTAATGAAAGTGAATGGGAGAGATTTTAAAAACCGCTAATCAATCGCAAAACGCTCAAAAAAAACGCTTCTAGTGTGAATGGGCCCTAAAGATGGCTTTTTCAGCGTCCTTGGCCCTGGGAATCAGCGCATGGTCAGGAGCTGATCTCTGCCATTCGGAAAGCACTAGGCAGTGTTTTTTCTCTATCAAGGTTTGTGGAAAGCGGATATTTATTCATTCATGATTCACTTTTCATATTTGTTTAGCCACCCCTGATATTTTCTTAGGCTGATTTTATACACTATGGGCCATATGCAATTCACTTTTTCTCCTGAGATTTCTCTTAGGAGATAATTTTTTTTATCTTCAATTTAAAGGGACTCCGAGCAGTGCAGAAACTATGGAAAGATGCATATCATTTTAAAGCTCTCGTTCTCCTCTTTCCAATGATATATAAACCGCCACCCTACTTTTAGTTTTTGCTATTTTCGCGATTGAAATTGCCGCGGCCGCGATTTCAATCGCGAAAATAGAGAAAACTAAAAGCCGTAGGGCGACGATATTAGTTATATTGTATTACACAGGGCGACACTTTCCCCAGTGTCAGCAGCTCCATTCAGCAGAAAAAGTCGCCCTGTGTAATACAATGTAACTATGGAAAGATGGATATCATTTTAAAGCTTTCTTTCTCCTCTTTCTGGCGACACCTAAATCGTCGCCCTACGCCTTTTAGTTTTCTCTATTTTCGCGATCAAAATTGCGGCCGTGGCAATTTTAATCGCAAAAATAACGAAAACTAAAAGGCGTAGGGCGGCGGTTTATATATCATTGGAAAGAGGAGAAAGAGAGCTTTAAAATGATATGCATCTTTCCATAGTTTCTGCACTGCTCGGAGTCCCTTTAAATGAACTTTTTAGCACAGGAAAAAGTACCAAAAGGTAGGTGAAAAAGTACTGACAAAATTATTTTGAGAATTTGTTTGATTGATGAGGGTGTGGAAGGCATTTTATTTAAAATATCACCTAGGAGAAAATTCAGGTGAAAAAGTGAATTGCATACGGCCCCGTTTCTATTGCAGTATTACTATTCTCAGATTATGGACCCTGTAGCGCCCAACACAGACCAGCCTCACACTGACAGGTAAGGGGTGCTTAAGGTAGGTTTCTTGTCATCCTTTAGGAAAAGAGTGCAAAGATAATCAGACCTATATTATGTCTCCTGACAGCCCTGGAAGACTTCAATCAAATCGGTCAAGAAGATCTCGCTCACCTCAAAGGTCTAGTTCCTCTAAAAGGAAGGGTGGCTCAAGAAGTCGCTCTCCCAGAAAGCATTGTCATAAGCAACCACCTAAGCATTGCTAGGATTGTGGACAAGATACTCTTCCTGGAAAACTTGTTTGTGGAGGATGTTTCAATCAAATGTCTCGTGAGGAACAACAACCGATGGAGGTGTCACATTTAATAAGGCAGGCGGTAGAAGAATCCATGTCGGAGAATATGGCCAGCTTGCCTTAAAAAGTATAGTGCACATCCATCAAAATATATTCTTTCCAAGTCCATTGCTATTCAGACTTTCATCGCTTGTTCCTTATTATCACCAGTTTATTCAATTCAAATCATGCACGGTAGATCCACCACTAAAAAGCACCCTGCTGGAAATAGACTCACCAGATACCTGACAGGTATTGATGTTAATCTTGAATGGAAATGGTCTATGAGATGCTAATAAATTCTGTTTTATATGCAAATTTAATGCAACTTTAGAAATTCTTTAAGCTATTTACTCTTCTTATTCATTTCCTTTGTTTGTTTGCTCTTATTCTTGTCTTTCTCTTTTCATTCTCTCTTCACTTTTTCGTCCTTTCTTCTTTTTCTTCACACTTCTCTGTTAGCACAATATATATTAGTATGGCTTAATACAGTATCTGCAAACTATGATGCAATAAAATGCCCAGGCACAGTAGAGTGCTAATTTCTTTAAGCCGCTGATGCGGCTCGATTGATAAGATCCGACAGGACGGATCTTGCTTCCGCCGATTCCCTTCCCCCCCCCCCCGCGAGGGGACAATGGCAGGGAATCGAGCGGAAGATAAGTGGCGCCGGCGGGGACGAGCGGGGAATCGAATGCGGCGCACGCGCGGCGAGCGGGGACGCGGCGGGCATGTGCGGGGACGCGGAAGAGGCGATCCGGTGGCTAATCGAGCCGCTGGATCGCAGCCTCATCTACGCGTGTAGATGAGGCTTTAGGCCGGGCACATTCTTAGCAACTTTGTGATGTTTGTAAGAAAAAAAAAATCTTTAGAATGTATTTTTTTTACCTCTCTGTCTTGAAAAACAAGATGTAAACTATTATTATTATTGATTTATAAAGCGCCAACATATTCCGTGGCATTGTACAAAGTAAGAAACGAACATGGGGTAGATAATAATACAGATAATGGTGTACACCAATATACAAGATACATAGGGGTTGATTAACTATAACAAATAGTGAGTATTACCTCCTGTAACGTTTGCTACATCCTTTTGCTCCCCTTACTGCACGCTTAGAGTGCCTTATCAGAGTCGTGGCCCAATAGGCTGCCTGTCAAGTTTCCTGTCAAGTGACAGGCAGCCTATTGGGCCAATCAAAGTGCGGGGATAATGTTCTTTAAAGTGATTGGACCCGCAGGGGCTCCGGGCGGGACGATTAGCACTCTCGTCATTGCCAATTAGCAGGCATAAGTTCATTGCGCTCGCTATGCTACTCTGATAAGGCATGCTAACTCTGATAAGGCATGTTAACTCTGATAAAGCACGCTAGGCGTGCAGTAAGGGGAGCAAAAGGAGATAGTGAGAATTACAGGAGGTAACACTCGCTATTTGTTATAGTGAATCTGTTATGATCACTTCTGTAGCATGTACTGCTGGCTGCAGTTTTACTGAAGACAAGCAGTTTTTGATTTCTTTGCATGCATTTGCTCGCATAGTTTTGCGTGCTCTTACACTGAGCGTTGATTCCATCTGCAGTCGCTCTGAAGTTAATGACAGATTAATATGCTTTTGTAAAAACAAACATTGTCTGTTGCAATGGAGCTGCAATCCCTTTCTTGCAGGCTGCATATCATTGTCTGCCCTTTCCTGCTGTCAGCCTGTGATTGGTTGCCATTCACCTGGGTGGGAATCTGCATGTCTGTAGGGATGCTCAAATTCGGCTGTCACCGGTCACCTGATTACAAACACTTCCTCCTTCCGAGTTGAAGGAGGAAGTGTTTGTAATCACGTGACGCGCATGGAGCGCATCGTGGGAGGCGCCGAGGGACGACCGAAGAAGACGTCAGAGAGGTAAGCTTGACCCCCCCGCCCAGCCCGCACAGCATTACTGGGAGATATCTGGATAGCAAAAATCCGGATATCTCCCGAAGCCGAATTTGAGCATCCCTGCATGTCTGCTCCCATTGGATGACCTCAGTATAAAGGACTGCTTCCTGCAGTGTTCCATGGGCTATCATAGTCTCAGATTCAGTCTGTTACTCTGTCCAACCCCCACCTCGTTCCTAGTCCGTGTGGACTGCGCTGACTCCTGCGAAGGGGTCAGCGAGTCCTCCTAGTTCTGCTCTTGTTTTCAGAAGTTGTTACTTTGCTTGTCTTGTGTCATATATCGGTTCATCGCCAATATATACGCATACTAGCACGTTTGTTATTTTCTTTGTATTCGTGTTACGTTAATACATCAGTGTCGCTGATATATACGTACTCGAACTGTTTATATCCTGTGTTCAGTTAGTTAGTTTCCAGCACGTTTTGGTAGGTTGCGCGTATCATGATCACCCATGCTTAGCTAGTCAGTCCTGTTCCTAGTCCTGCTCCAGTTCTTAGTCAGTGTTCCTTGCTTATGTCATATATCGGTTTATCGCCGATATATACATGTGTCAGTTAGTCGTTTGTAGTTCATTGATAGCTGTAATCGTAATACGCTAGGAAATCACACCTATTGTATATTTGTATTACGTCTGTCTTCTTTGTCTCTATTTCCTGACTATTCTGTCCTGTCCTTGTGAGGCACCGCTGTAATCGCATTGGCTGCCTCATTCCAGTCTGTCTTGGCTTGGGCGTTTGCTGTCACTTAAGCAGTGACTAGTTAGCAAGCGTTCATTCTGTTACCTGTCCTGATCTTCTGAATTCTGGTTTATGCGCTCAGCGCTACCTTGCGCTGAGCCACTATAGTGGAAGTATTTTTTGTGGCTGTTCGGATCTACGCCTGCTCTGTGCGCCACATCTCTTGTTGAAGTCAGTCCTCTCCTCCACTAAACTGGGGATATCCTGGTTCCTTGTGCTAGCGTGTGTACCTCCTTCACGTCAGGATATAAACTACGTTCTGACTGTGGAGGATATACCACCAAGCTTAACAGAATCAACCCCCTAGTTTGTGACAAAATAAAAAAATCAATACAAAATACAGAATTGGTAATGACAGTGATAGAAGTAACATGATGAATAAAATGTATAATGAATTCCAGACATAAAAGGGGAGAGAGCCCTGCCCTTGCGAGCTTACAATCTAAAGGAATATGGGGAAAACAAGATGTGGGGTAGTATGCAATAAATATATAGAGGCCGTGTGTTTTAGGATATCTAGTAGGAGTGCAATTTGGTCTTAGGACAAAGGGGGAAGTGGCCTAAGGTAGCGCATATGCTTGTCGGAACAAGTGAGTTTTTAGAGAGTGTTTAAAGGTAACAAAAGGTTGGAGTGTGACGGATGTGTTGTGGAAGGGCATTCCAGAGGAGGGGTGAAGCACGTGCAAAATCTTGTATACATGAATGCGAGGACGGAGGTGATTCTAGAGGAGATCAACAGAAGGTCAGGAGCAGATCTTAGATTGTAATTGGATTGGTATCTGGAAATTAGTGAGGATATGTATCGGGGAGAGAGACTGTGGAGAGCTTTGTAGGATAGGGTTAATAGTTTGAACTGGATCTTCTGGTTAATTGGTAGCCAATGAAGAGCTTGACAGAGAGGGTCAGCAGAGGAAGATCGAGAAGAAAGATGAATGAGAGCTATTATCAAGATAACTGCATTTTACAATAAAACTCTGTCAATTGACCATTCTCTTTATCAGAAGATCTGGGAGGAAGAAATGTTGTTCCCAATAAAATCCAAACACATTCTGTGAAAAAGTAGAAGCTGGAACAGAAGTGAGTATAGGAATGCTGCAACCACTATAGAAGAATGAAGAGCATCACCATTAGCTACTGCGTACATTAGGAGTGGATCTGTGTAATGGCTCCTGATGGGGTGAGGCAGGATTTGGCTGTTTGCTGTCATTATTTGTGCAGTATAATGGACAGTTTAATCAGCGAAGGTGACACTTTACCTAGAGAAATTCCACATGCACTGAATGCTTGGCTTCTGGAATAGAATTGAGACTACACTGACGATTATTGAGCTTGCTGGCTATGCTGGTATTTTTTAACAAGATAAACATAAAAGGCATGAAAGATGAAAGACCATGGCAGCCATCTGTTTCACTATCAACGACACTATTTAACAATCATAAACTGTTTCTTAGATAATGACCATAAAACGTTTAGGAGAAATGCGCAGGAGCAGACTATAGCCTTACACACCCATTAAGGACAGCCAGCACTTTTATACAAACTGTATTAATATTTACCCCTTGAGATGGACCTGTGTTCAAATCCTGTGAAATAAAGCAAACCTGTGAAAACATTGTCCATATACTGCTGTCTTATCATTGCTCCGCACTGGACTTCAATATTATTTGTCTTTACTTTGGAGTTACCAGTTTTAATATGTGTGTGGAGTGAGGTGTATGCCTGTTGTAAACTGTGCCCGGCCCATCCTCCCTCACTACGCTGCACACATTGGCAAATAGTCACTATCTCTACACATTTTACAGAGCACCTAGTTAAAAAACAACTGTAGTGAAAATAATGCAATTAAAACATTTTTTACAATATTATTCTTTCCTCTCCCTGATTTACACTCTGAGATTCATCACTGGTGGTGACTTCTTTAGTCCTGCCAGTGCCAGGTGATCTGCGTAATTTTCATTTACTGAGAGTTCTATGCACAGGGGGAGATACTGCTAGCTTGGCAGGTAGAACAAACTGTTAAATCCCAAAATGCAATGAGATTTACAGAAACAAACTGTCAGGGTCATGGCATCCATACAGGGATCTGTGATGATCTATACCAGAAAAGGTAAAGATTTCTTATGGGAAAGGGGGTATCACTTCTGATGAAAGTTCAATCCTGGGCACTGGCATAACAATAGGGGAAGCAGCCCCTGCCCCCGCAGGGGGGGGGGGGGGGGGCAGCGCTCAGGGCCGTTTTGTGGGGCAGAATGGGTCGCAGCATGAGGGGAGAGCTTTGCACATCAGCAGGGAGGGGGGACAGCTCGGGCTCTCCCCTCTGCGCTCCCCTCCTGCATCTATCTAAGCGGCAGCAGCGGCAGCAGCTATAATTACCTCCATTCACCACATAGGTCTCCGATCTGCAAGGGCTTCACATTACTTCCTGTTAATACAGGAAGTAATGTGAAGCCCTTGCAGATCGGAGACCTCTGGTGGTCAATGGAGGTATTTATAGCTGCTGCCGCCGCCGCTGCCACTTAGATAGATGCAGGAGGGGAGCGCAGAGGGGAGAGCCCGAGGTGAGGGAGATGTGCAAAGCTCTCCCCTCATGCTGCGACCCATTCTGCCCCCCCAAAATGGCCCTGAGTGGGCCCCGGGACTCAAATTCTTGCAGGGGGGCCCGGGGACTTCTAGTTACGCCCCTGATCCTGGGTAGTGTTGGGCGAACATCTAGATGTTCGGGTTCGGGCCGAACATGGCCGCGATGTTCGGGTGTTCGAGCCGAACTCCGAACATAATGGAAGTCAATGGGGACCCGAACTTTCGTGCTTTGTAAAGCCTCCTTACATGCTACATACCCCAAATTTACAGGGTATGTGCACCTTGGGAGTGGGTACAAGAGGAAAAAACATTTAGCAAAAAGAGCTTATAGTTTTTGAGAAAATCGATTTTAAAATTTCAAAGGGAAAACTGTCTTTTAAATGCGGGAAATGTCTGTTTTCTTTGCACAGGTAACATGCTTTTTGTCGGCATGCAGTCATAAATGTAATACAGATGAGAGGTTCCAGGAAAAGGGACCGGTAACGCTAACCCAGCAGCAGCACACAGGATGGAACAGGAGGAGGGCGGCGCAGGAGGAGAAGGCCACGCTTTGAGACACAACAACCCAGGCCTTGCATGAGGACAAGAAGCGTGCGGATAGCAATTTGCTTTTTGTCGGCATGCAGTCATAAATGTAATACAGATGAGAGGTTCCAGGAAAAGGGACCGGTAACGCTAACCCAGCAGCAGCACACGTGATGGAACAGGAGGAGGGCGGCGCAGGAGGAGAAGGCCACGCTTTGAGACACAACAACCCACGCCTTGCATGAGGACAAGAAGCGTGCGGATAGCAATTTGCTTTTTGTCGGCATGCAGTCATAAATGTAATACAGATGAGAGGTTCCAGGAAAAGGGACCGGTAACGCTAACCCAGCAGCAGCACACGTGATGGAACAGGAGGAGGGCGGCGCCGGAGGAGAAGGCCACGCTTTGAGACACAACAACCCAGGCCTTGCATGAGGACAAGAAGCGTGCGGATAGCAATTTGCTTTTTGTCGGCATGCAGTAATAAATATAATACAGATGAGAGGTTCCAGGAAAAGGGACCGGTAACGCTAACCCAGCAGCAGCACACGTGATGGAACAGGAGGAGGGCGGCGCAGGAGGAGAAGGCCACGCTTTAAGACACAACAACTCAGGCCTTGCATGCGGACAAGAAGCGTGCGGATAGCAATTTGCTTTTTTTCGGCATGCAGTCATAAATATAATACAGATGAGAGGTTCCAGGAAAAGGGACCGGTAACTCTAACCCAGCAGCAGCACACGTGATGGAACAGGAGGAGGGCGGCGCAGGAGGAGAAGGCACCGCTTTGAGACACAACAACCCAGGCCTTGCATGAGGACAAGAAGCGTGCGGATAGCAATTTGCTTTTTGTCGGCATGCAGTCATAAATGTAATACAGATGAGAGGTTCCAGGAAAAGGGACCGGTAACGCTAACCCAGCAGCAGCACACGTGATGGAACAGGAGGAGGGCGGCGCAGGAGGAGAAGGCCACGCTTTGAGACACAACAACCCAGGCCTTGCATGCGGACAAGAAGCGTGCGGATAGCAATTCGCTTTTTGTCGGCATGCAGTCATAAATGTAATACAGATGAGAGGTTCCAGGAAAAGGGACCGGTAACGCTAACCCAGCAGCAGCACACGTGATGGAACAGGAGGAGGGCGGCGCAGGAGGAGAAGGCCACGCTTTGAGACACAACAACCCAGGCCTTGCATGAGGACAAGAAGCGTGCGGATAGCAATTTGCTTTTTGTCGGCATGCAGTCATAAATGTAATACAGATGAGAGGTTCCAGGAAAAGGGACTGGTAACGCTAACCCAGCAGCAGCACACGTGATGGAACAGGAGGAGGGCGGCGCAGGAGGAGAAGGCCACGCTTTAAGACACAACAACTCAGGCCTTGCATGCGGACAAGAAGCGTGCGGATAGCAATTTGCTTTTTTTCGGCATGCAGTCATAAATGTAATACAGATGAGAGGTTCCAGGAAAAGGGACCGGTAACTCTAACCCAGCAGCAGCACACGTGATGGAACAGGAGGAGGGCGGCGCAGGAGGAGAAGGCACCGCTTTGAGACACAACAACCCAGGCCTTGCATGAGGACAAGAAGCGTGCGGATAGCAATTTGCTTTTTGTCGGCATGCAGTCATAAATGTAATACAGATGAGAGGTTCCAGGAAAAGGGACCGGTAACGCTAACCCAGCAGCAGCACACGTGATGGAACAGGAGGAGGGCGGCGCAGGAGGAGAAGGCCTTGCTTTGAGACACAACAACCCAGGCCTTGCATGCGGACAAGAAGCGTGCGGATAGCAATTCGCTTTTTGTCGGCATGCAGTCATAAATGTAATACAGATGAGAGGTTCCAGGAAAAGGGACCGGTAACGCTAACCCAGCAGCAGCACACGTGATGGAACAGGAGGAGGGCGGCGCAGGAGGAGAAGGCCACGCTTTGAGACACAACAACCCAGGCCTTGCATGAGGACAAAGAAGCGTGCGGATAGCAATTTGCTTTTTGTCGGCATGCAGTCATAAATGTAATACAGATGAGAGGTTCCAGGAAAAGGGACTGGTAACGCTAACCCATCACAGATGTTCATTGTTCATGTTACTTGGTTGGGGTCCGGGAGTGTTGCGTAGTCGTTTCCAATCCAGGATTGATTCATTTTAATTTGAGTCAGACGGTCTGCATTTTCTGTGGAGAGGCAGATACGCCGATCTGTGACGATGCCTCCGGGCAAGCCAGCACCTCTATTGCGTACATTGCCAGTTTGTGCCAGGTGTCTAGCTTCGATACCCAATAGTTGAAGGGTGCAGATGGATTGTTCAACACAGCTACGCCATCTGACATGTAGTCCTTGACCATCTTCTCCAGGCGATCGGTGTTGGAGGTGGATCTGCACGCTTGCTGTTCTGTGGGCTGCTGCATGGGTGTCAGAAAATGTTCCCACTCCAAGGACACTGCCGATACCATTCCATTTTGGGCACTAGCTGCGGCTTGTGTTGTTTGCTGCCCTCCTGGTCGTCCTGGGTTTGCGGAAGTCAGTCTGTCGGCGTACAACTGGCTAGAGGAGGGGGAGGATGTCAATCTCCTCTCTAAAGTCTCCACAAGGGCCTGCTGGTATTCTTCCATTTTGACCTGTCTGACTCTTTCTTCAAGTAGTTTTGGAACATTGTGTTTGTACCGTGGATCCAGAAGGGTATAAACCCAGTAATTGGTGTTGTCCAGAATGCGCACAATGAGTGGGTCGTGTTCAATGCAGTCTAGCATGAATTGAGCCATGTGTGCCAGAGTCCTGCCAGAATCCTCATCATCCTCTTGTGAGCGTTATGATCAGGGCCGGATTTGTACTTTTTACCGCCCAAGGCCAACTATACCGTCTGTATGGTTGTTGTCTCTGCGTGCCCCAATGAGAATTCTACTTACATCATTGGATGCCACAGACAGTAACTATTTTAGTAATACGCATATAAATTATAAATTTTGTTTTCCTTAAGAACTTTTATGTTATGTTTGCCATCTCATTAATGATGCACCCATTGTGTCACCATGAGTTAGGCTGATATGTACCTGCAAGATAGAGCTTACAGGTCTTGCAGGGACGACACAAGTACAGGACAGAGAGTTCCAAGGTTAAAGCTGTCTTTATAGATGGATGGCTGCATAGAACAGCTTCACTGCCCCTCACTCAGCCGCCCCTAAATTTCTGGTGCCCTAGGCCATGGCCTATGTGGCCTTGCCAGAAATCCGGCCCTGGTTATGATAGTTGTTGTGATGCATCATAGTCGTCACCTTCTTCCTGGTCTGCTTCTGCTGACCATTCGCGCTGAATTGTGGAAGTCCAACGTGCACCGCTCTGGCCCTCGTCAGTGGTGGCATGAAATTCCTGCTCCAACTCCAGCTGTTCCTCCTCCTCTTCTTCGTCATAGCTGCTGGGGCCAGCGTTTCCTGAGGCAGATGGCCTGATGTTGGTATCATCACACTGATCGTTTTCTCCTTCAGATTCCCCCAGTTGCATCATGACAGCTGTTTCCTTGATTTTCAACATTGACTTCTTCAGTAAACACAGCAGTGGTATGGTAATGCTGACTGAAGAGTTGTCACTGCTCACAAGCAACGTGGATTGCTCAAAATTTTGGAGGACTTGGCAGAGGTCCAACATGTTGGCCCAATCGGATCCACAGAAGCTTGGCAGCTGTCCGGATGCGCCTCGGTACTGCGCCGTCATGTACTGGACCACTGCACTCTTCTGCTCGCAAAAGCGGGCTAGCATGTGCAGCATAGAATTCCAGCGCGTAGGGCCATCACACAACAAGCGATGGTGGGGGAGATTGAAGCGCTCCTGCATCTTGGCGAGTGCCCCCGAAGCAGTACTGGAATTTCTACAATGTTTGGCCACTCGTAGCACCTTCAACAGAAGATCGGCCACGCCTGGGTATGTCCTCAGGAACCGCTGAACTACTAGGTTCATCACGTGTGCCAGGCAAGGGATGTGTGTCAGCTTAGCCAACCTTAAAGCGCGAATGAGATTACTCCCATTATCACACACAACCATGCCCGGTTTCAGGTCCAGCGGTGCCAGCCACAAATCCCTCTGTTCCTTTATTCCCCTCCAAATTTCCTCCCCTGTGTGCTGCTTATCCCCAAGGCAGATCAGCTTCAGCAACGCTTGCTGACGCATGCCAACAGCTGTGCTGCACTGCTTCCACGATCCTACTGCTGCTGGGTTAGCGTTTCCGGATGAGGTACAGCTTTGAGATGCGTTGGAGGAGAAGGAGTCAGAGAGGTAGGTGCTGCTGTTGTTATCCAGTGGGAGGGACGGCGGTGCAGCTGTTTGCGGCGTGGGCAACACCCGCACCGTAGCAGGTGAGGAATCGCTGCCAGGCTCCACAAGGTTCACCCAGTGCGCGGTAAGGGAGATGTATCGACCCTGGCCGAACGCACTCGTCCAGGTGTCAGTGGTGAGGTGAACTTTGCAGGCAACGGCATTCTTCAAGCTTCGGGTTATTTTGCTGACCACGTGCTCATGCAACTCAGGCACTGCAGAGCGCGCAAAGTGGTAGCGGCTGGGAACCACGTAACGTGGGATGGCCACTGACATCATGCCCTTGAAGCTGTTTGTCTCCACCACTCGATATAGCAGCATTTCGCAGGCCAGAAGCTTGGCTATGCTGGCTGTTAGTGCCACGGCCCGGGGGTCATTTGCTGGCAATTTCCTCTTGCGCTCAAGCATCTCCGAGACAGACAACTGAACCGTAGGGCTGCACACTGAACGGCTGTTGGTTGTTGTGTTTGATGAAGACTGGGAGACCTCAAGAGTAGTGTTGGGCGAACAGTGTTCGCCACTGTTCGGGTTCTGCAGAACATCACCCTGTTCGGGTGATGTTCGGGTTCGGCCGAACACCTGATGGTGTTCGGCCAAACTGTTCGGCCATATGGCCGAACTAAGAGTGCATGGCCGAACGTTACCCGAACGTTCGGCTAGCGCTGTGATTGGCCGAACGGGTCACGTGTAGTGTTGGGCGAACATCTAGATGTTCGGGTTCGGGCCGAACATGGCCGAACTCCGAACATAATGGAAGTCAATGGGGACCCGAACTTTTGTGCTTTGTAAAGCCTCCTTACATGCTACATACCCCAAATTTACAGGGTATGTGCACCTTGGGAGTGGGTACAAGAGGAAAAAAAATTTAGCAAAAAGAGCTTATAGTTTTTGAGAAAATCGATTTTAAAGTTTCAAAGGGAAAACTGTCTTTTAAATGCGGGAAATGTCTGTTTTCTTTGCACAGGTAACATGCTTTTTGTCGGCATGCAGTCATAAATGTAATACATATAAGAGGTTCCAGGAAAAGGGACAGGTAACGCTAACCCAGCAGCAGCACACGTGATGGAACAAGAGGAGGGTGGCGCAGGAGGAGAAGGCCACGCTTTGAGACACAACAACCCAGGCCTTGCATGAGGACAAGAAGCGTGCGGATAGCAATTTGCATTTTGTCGCCATGCAGTCATAAATGTAATACAGATGAGAGGTTCAATAAACAGGGACCGGAAACGCTAACCCATCACAGATGTTCATTGTTCATGTTACTTGGTTGGGGTCCGGGAGTGTTGCGTAGTCGTTTCCAATCCAGGATTGATTCATTTTAATTTGAGTCAGACGGTCTGCATTTTCTGTGGAGAGGCGGATACGCCGCCGATCTGTGACGATGCCTCCGGCAGCACTGAAACAGCGTTCCGACATAACGCTGGCTGCCGGGCAAGCCAGCACCTCTATTGCGTACATTGCCAGTTTGTGCCAGGTGTCTAGCTTCGATACCCAATAGTTGAAGAGTGCAGATGGATTGTTCAACACAGCTACGCCATCTGACATGTAGTCCTTGACCATCTTCTCCAGGCGATCGGTGTTGGAGGTGGATCTGCACGCTTGCTGTTCTGTGTGCTGCTGCATGGGTGTCAGAAAATTTTCCCACTCCAAGGACACTGCCGATACCATTCCATTTTGGGCACTAGCTGCGGCTTGTGTTGTTTGCTGCCCTCCTGGTCGTCCTGGGTTTGCGGAAGTCAGTCTGTCGGCGTACAACTGGCTAGAGGAGGGGGAGGATGTCAATCTCCTCTCTAAAGTCTCCACAAGGGCCTGCTGGTATTCTTCCATTTTGACCTGTCTGGCTCTTTCTTCAAGCAGTTTTGGAACATTGTGTTTGTACCGTGGATCCAGAAGGGTATAAACCCAGTAATTGGTGTTGTCCAGAATGCGCACAATGCGTGGGTCTTGTTCAATGCAGTCCTAGGCCGAAGAGGTCATAGCCTAGGGTCACAAAACCTGTTTATTGGGCAATTTCAATGGTGGCGAGTCTGACGTACATAAATCGCAGCAATGGCCGTTAGCAACGTCTGAATCTCACGAAATGTCTCATGCAGGTAGAAGACATATTGTTAGACTTGGGCTCCAAAGATGGGTTCCCTACATCTCTGCAAACCAGAGTTACAGGGCTCCAAATTTGGTAAAATCCCCCATAGGCTTTCATTGGGCCTCCTATTTACAGTTCCAAAAGCTCACATCTTTTCAAAGGGCAATTACTCAGCAGTGGCAAATTTTCTAGCATTGTAGGGACCCTTAGGGGGAACATGACTGGTGAGTTTCGGGCCCCTAGGCCGAAGAGGTCATAGCCTAGGGTCACAAAAACCTGTTTATTGGGGCTATTTCAATGGTAGCGATGGTGACGTACATAAATCGCAGCAATGGCCGTTAGCAAAGTCTGAATCTCACGAAATGTCTCATGCAGGTAGAAGACATATTGTTAGACTTGGATTCCAAAGATGGGGTCCCTACATCTCTGCAAACCAGAGTTACAGGGGTCCAAAATTGGTAAAATCCCCCATAGGATTTCATTGGCTCCCTATTTCACTTTCCAAAATCTCACATCTTTTCAAAGGGCAATGGCTCAGCAGTACCAAATTTTCTAGCATTGTAGGGACCCTTAGGGGGAACATGACTGGTGAGTTTCGGGCCCCTAGGCCGAAGAGGTCATAGCCTAGGGTCACAAAAACCTGTTTATTGGGGCTATTTCAATGGTAGTGATGGTGACGTACATAAATCGCAGCAATGGCCGTTAGCAAAGTCTGAATCTCACGAAATGTCTCATGCAGGTAGAAGACATATTGTTAGACTTGGATTCCAAAGATGGGGTCCCTACATCTCTGCAAACCAGAGTTACAGGGGTCCAAAATTGGTAAAATCCCCCATAGGATTTCATTGGCTCCCTATTTCACTTTCCAAAATCTCACATCTTTTCAAAGGGCAATGGCTCAGCAGTACCAAATTTTCTAGCATTGTAGGGACCCTTAGGGGGAACATGACTGGTGAGTTTCGGGCCCCTAGGCCGAAGAGGTCATAGCCTAGGGTCACAAAAACCTGTTTATTGGGGCTATTTCAATGGTAGTGATGGTGACGTACATAAATCGCAGCAATGGCCGTTAGCAAAGTCTGAATCTCACGAAATGTCTCATGCAGGTAGAAGACATATTGTTAGACTTGGATTCCAAAGATGGGGTCCCTACATCTCTGCAAACCAGAGTTACAGGGGTCCAAAATTGGTAAAATCCCCCATAGGATTTCATTGGCTCCCTATTTCACTTTCCAAAATCTCACATCTTTTCAAAGGGCAATGGCTCAGCAGTACCAAATTTTCTAGTATTGTAGGGACCCTTAGGGGGAACATGACTGGTGAGTTTCGGGCCCCTAGGCCGAAGAGGTCATAGCCTAGGGTCACAAAAACCTGTTTATTGGGGCTATTTCAATGGTAGCGATGGTGACGTACATAAATCGCAGCAATGGCCGTTAGCAAAGTCTGAATCTCACGAAATGTCTCATGCAGGTAGAAGACATATTGTTAGACTTGGATTCCAAAGATGGGGTCCCTACATCTCTGCAAACCAGAGTTACAGGGGTCCAAATTTGGTAAAATCCCCCATAGGATTTCATTGGCTCCCTATTTCACTTTCCAAAATCTCACATCTTTTCAAAGGGCAATGGCTCAGCAGTACCAAATTTTCTAGCATTGTAGGGACCCTTAGGGGGAACATGACTGGTGAGTTTCGGGCCCCTAGGCCGAAGAGGTCATAGCCTAGGGTCACAAAAACCTGTTTATTGGGGCTATTTCAATGGTAGTGATGGTGACGTACATAAATCGCAGCAATGGCCGTTAGCAAAGTCTGAATCTCACGAAATGCCTCATGCAGGTAGAAGACATATTGTTAGACTTGGATTCCAAAGATGGGGTCCCTACATCTCTGCAAACCAGAGTTACAGGGGTCCAAAATTGGTAAAATCCCCCATAGGATTTCATTGGCTCCCTATTTCACTTTCCAAAATCTCACATCTTTTCAAAGGGCAATGGCTCAGCAGTACCAAATTTTCTAGCATTGTAGGGACCCTTAGGGGGATCATGACTGGTGAGTTTTGCCACTGCTGAGCCATTGCCCTTTGAAATGGTGTGAGATTTTGGAACGGTAAATAGGAGGCCCAATGAAAGCCTATGGGGGATTTTACCAATTTTGGACCCCTGTAACTCTGGTTTGCAGAGATGTAGGGACCCCATCTTTGGAATCCAAGTCTAACAATATGTCTTCTACCTGCATGAGACATTTCGTGAGATTCAGACGTTGCTAACGGCCATGGCTGAGATTTATGTACGCCACCATCACTACCATTGAAATAGCCCAAATAAACAGGTTTTTGTGACCCTAGGCTATGACCTCTTCGGCCTAGGGGCCCGAAACTCACCAGTCATGTTCCCCCTAAGGGTCCCTACAATGCTAGAAAATTTGGTACTGCTGAGCCATTGCCCTTTGAAAAGATGTGAGATTTTGGAAAGTGAAATAGGGAGCCAATGAAATCCTATGGGGGATTTTACCAATTTTGGACCCCTGTAACTCTGGTTTGCAGAGATGTAGGGACCCCATCTTTGGAATCCAAGTCTAACAATATGTCTTCTACCTGCGTGAGACATTTCGTGAGATTCAGACTTTGCTAACGGCCATTGCTGCGATTTATGTACGTCACCATCACTACCATTGAAATAGCCCCAATAAACAGGTTTTTGTGACCCTAGGCTATGACCTCTTCGGCCTAGGGGCCCGAAACTCACCAGTCATGTTCCCCCTAAGGGTCCCTACAATGCTAGAAAATTTGGTACTGCTGAGCCATTGCCCTTTGAAAAGATGTGAGATTTTGGAAAGTGAAATAGGGAGCCAATGAAATCCTATGGGGGATTTTACCAATTTTGGACCCCTGTAACTCTGGTTTGCAGAGATGTAGGGACCCCATCTTTGGAATCCAAGTCTAACAATATGTCTTCTACCTGCATGAGACATTTCGTGAGATTCAGACTTTGCTAACGGCCATTGCTGCGATTTATGTACGTCACCATCACTACCATTGAAATAGCCCCAATAAACAGGTTTTTGTGACCCTAGGCTATGACCTCTTTGGCCTAGGGGCCCGAAACTCACCAGTCATGTTCCCCCTAAGGGTCCCTACAATGCTAGAAAATTTGCCACTGCTGAGTAATTGCCCTTTGAAAAGATGTGAGATTTTGGAACTGTAAATAGGAGGCCCAATGAAAGCCTATGGGGGATTTTACCAAATTTGGAGCCCTGTAACTCTGGTTTGCAGAGATGTAGGGAACCCATCTTTGGAGCCCAAGTCTAACAATATGTCTTCTACCTGCATGAGACATTTCGTGAGATTCAGACGTTGCTAACGGCCATTGCTGCGGTTTATGTACGTCAGACTCGCCACCATTGAAATTGCCCAATAAACAGGTTTTGTGACCCTAGGCTATGACCTCTTCGGCCTTGGACTGCATTGAACGCGACCCACGCATTGTGCGCATTCTGGACAACACCAATTACTGGGTTTATACCCTTCTGGATCCACGGTACAAACACAATGTTCCAAAACTGCTTGAAGAAAGAGCCAGACAGGTCAAAATGGAAGAATACCAGCAGGCCCTTGTGGAGACTTTAGAGAGGAGATTGACATCCTCCCCCTCCTCTAGCCAGTTGTACGCCGACAGACTGACTTCCGCAAACCCAGGACGACCAGGAGGGCAGCAAACAACACAAGCCGCAGCTAGTGCCCAAAAGGGAATGGTATCGGCAGTGTCCTTGGAGTGGGAAAATTTTCTGACACCCATGCAGCAGCACACAGAACAGCAAGCGTGCAGATCCACCTCCAACACCGATCGCCTGGAGAAGATGGTCAAGGACTACATGTCAGATGGCGTAGCTGTGTTGAACAATCCATCTGCACCCTTCAACTATTGGGTATCGAAGCTAGACACCTGGCACAAACTGGCAATGTACGCAATAGAGGTGCTGGCTTGCCCGGCAGCCAGCGTTATGTCGGAACGCTGTTTCAGTGCTGCCGGAGGCATCGTCACAGATCGGCGGCGTATCCACCTCTCCACAGAAAATGCAGACCGTCTGACTCAAATTAAAATGAATCAATCCTGGATTGGAAACGACTACGCAACACTCCCGGACCCCAACCAAGTAACATGAACAATGAACATCTGTGATGGGTTAGCGTTTCCGGTCCCTGTTTATTGAACCTCTCATCTGTATTACATTTATGACTGCATGGCGACAAAATGCAAATTGCTATCCGCACGCTTCTTGTCCTCATGCAAGGCCTGGGTTGTTGTGTCTCAAAGCGTGGCCTTCTCCTCCTGCGCCACCCTCCTCTTGTTCCATCACGTGTGCTGCTGCTGGGTTAGCGTTACCGGTCCCTTTTCCTGGAACCTCTTATATGTATTACATTTATGACTGCATGCCGAAAAAAAGCATGTTACCTGTGCAAAGAAAACAGACATTTCCCGCATTTAAAAGACAGTTTTCCCTTTGAAACTTTAAAATCGATTTTCTCAAAAACTATAAGCTCTTTTTGCTAAATTTTTTTCCCTCTTGTACCCACTCCCAAGGTGCACATACCCTGTAAATTTGGGGTATGTAGCATGTAAGGAGGCTTTACAAAGCACAAAAGTTCGGGTTCCCATTGACTTCCATTATGTTCGGAGTTCGGGTCGAACACCCGAACATCGCGGCCATGTTCGGCCTGTTCGGCCCGAACCCGAACATCTAGATGTTCGCCCAACACTACTCAAGAGCACTATTCCGGAAAGTGACAGTGTCAGCGTCGTCTGATGTTTGTGAATGTTGTTGTGAACCACGCAATGGCTGGGCTACTGCTGCTGCTGAGGAGGGTCTGGTGGGTAGTCTGGTGACCCCAAGGGAGGCAGTGTTGCTGGTACCCTGTCCTGCCGCGTTTGCCCACAGAGTGGGATGTTTGGATACCATGTGGCGGGTCATGCTGGTGGTGGAGAGGTTGTTAATATTTTTCCCCCTGCTCAGGCGGGTCTTGCACACCTTGCAAATCACCATGGTACCATCCTCACTGCAGTCTTCAAAGAAAGGCCAGACTTTGGAGCACCTGCCTTGCTGGCGATTTCTGTTTGCGCCTCTTTTGCGTCTCACTTGAACTTCCACGCTTGTGGTGCCTGAAATTTCGCGCCGCCTACCTTGTGGCACAAGGCGAACTCGTGCAGCAGTGGGTTCTTCAACAGACTCATCTGTGCTGCTATGACGGCGATGTTTTCCTTCACATTCAAAATCTGGGTCTGTGTCCACATTGTCCATACCCTCCTCCTCTTCCATCTCCTCAAACTCGTCATATGTGATTGTGGGCCGCCGTGGAGTAGAGCTCCCCAGAACAACCTCTGCGCAGCTCACTCCAACGTCGTCTTCCAGATCTTCTCGGCCGACCTCCTGCAATTGAAACCCCTCCTGCCCAACTTGCTCTGGGATTTGGGTTTCAAATTCCTCGGACTCGCCTTGCATTTCAGTGCGCGGTGCATTTCCCACAGTAAATGGTTGTGAATCCGGGCACAACATTTCTGGCTGTTCCATTGACCTTTGAAAGGTAGAAGTTTGTTGGGCTGGGAATAGCTCCTGCGAATACCCCATTGTGTCCTGAGGAAATTCTTCGGACTGGTTATTTGGCAGTTGTGTGCGTGGTGTCGCTGCCGGTTGTGTCAGCTTTGTGCCCACTGGCTCCTTGTAACTGGCTGAGGACTCGGACCTCGTGCGTGATGTGCTGGTGCTGCTTAACCCACTGCTGGACGCTTGAGAGGTCATCCAATTAATTATCTGGTCCTGTTCTTTTGGATTTGTGAGGGTTGATTTCCTGGACAACATGGGCGGTATTGAGTGGGTTTTCTTCGGTGCTCCACTGTGGCCTGTACGTGAACCGTCAGGGGAAACACCTCTTCCCTTGCCCCTCCCTCTTTCACAGGATTTCTTCTTCATTTCACTTATCCTTAACCACTTCCCGACCGCCGTATGTACAATTGGCGGCCGGGAAGTGCACCCCGCAAGGACCGCCGTATTGACAATTGGCGGCGGTCCTTGTAGGGGCATGGGCGGAGCGATCGCGTCATCAGTGACGCGATCCTCCGCCTCCGCCTGGCGCCGCTCACCCGCCGCAACATCCCACCGGCCATACGGAAGCGCCGGCGGGATGTTAACCCGATGATCGCCGCATACAAAGTGTATAATACACTTTGTAATGTTTACAAAGTGTATTATACAAGCTGCCTCCTGCCCTGGTGGTCCCAATGTCCGAGGGACCACCAGGGCAGGCTGCAGCCACCCTAGTCTGCACCAAGCACACTGATTTTTTCCCCCCCCCTGCCCCAGATCGCCCACAGCACCCATCAGACCCCCCCCCCTGCCCACCCCCCAGACCCCTGTTTGCACCCTATCACCCCCCTAATCACCCATCAATCACTCCCTGTCACTATCTGTCAACGCTATTTTTTTTTGTATCCCCCCGCTCCCTCCTGATCACCCCCCACCCCTCAGATTCTCCCCAGACCCCCCCCCAGATCCCCCCCCCCATGTACTGTATGCATCTATCCCCCCTGATCACCTGTCAATCACCTGTCAATCACCTGTCCATCACCTGTCAATCACCCGTCAATCACCCGTCAATCACCCCCTGTCACTGCCACCCATCAATCAGCCCCTAACCTGCCCCTTGCGGGCAATCTGATCACCCCCCCACACCAATAGATCGCCCGCAGATCCGACATCAGATCACCTCCAAAATCCATTGTTTACATCTATTCTCTCCTCTAAACACCCACTAATTACCCATCAATCACCCATCAATCACCCCCTATCACCACCTGTCACTTTTACCTATCAGATCAGACCCTAATCTGCCCCTTGCGGGCACCCAATCACCCGCCCACACGCTCAGATTGCCCTCTGACCCCCCCTTATCAATTCACCAGTGCATTAATTACATCTGTTCTTCCCTGTAATAACCCACTGATCACCTGTCAATCACCTGCCAATCACCTATCACCCATCAATCACCACCTGTCACCCCCTGTCACTGCCACCCATCAATCAGCCCCTAACCTGCCCCTTGCGGGCAATCTGATCACCCCCCCACACCAATAGATCGCCCGCAGATCCGACATCAGATCACCTCCAAAATCCATTGTTTACATTTATTCTCTCCTCTAAACACCCACTAATTACCCATCAATCACCCATCAATCACCCCCTATCACCACCTGTCACTTTTACCTATCAGATCAGACCCTAATCTGCCCCTTGCGGGCACCCAATCACCCGCCCACACGCTCAGATTGCCCTCTGACCCCCCCTTATCAATTCACCAGTGCATTAATTACATCTGTTCTTCCCTGTAATAACCCACTGATCACCTGTCAATCACCTGCCAATCACCTATCACCCATCAATCACCACCTGTCACCCCCTGTCACTGCCACCCATCAATCAGCCCCTAACCTGCCCCTTGCGGGCAATCTGATCACCCACCCACACCATTAGATCGCCCGCAAACCCGCCGTCAGATTACCTCCCAAATGTATTGTTTACATCTGTTATCTTCTCTAAACACCCACTAATTACCCATCAATCACCCCCTATCACCAACCGTCACTGTTACCTATCAGATCAGACCCTAATCTGCCCCTTGCGGGCACCCAATCACCCGCCCACACGCTCAGATTGCCCTCAGACCCCCTCCCCCCTTATAAATTCGCCAGTGCATTAATTACATCTGGCCTTTCCTGTAATAACCCACTGATCACCTGTCAATCACCTGCCAATCACCTATCACCCATCAATCACCCCCTGTCACTGCCACCCAAAAATCAGCCCCTAACCTGCCCCTTGCGGGCAAACTGATCACCCACCCACACCAATAGATCGCCCGCAGATCCGACATCAGATCACCACCCAAGCGCAGTGTTTCCATCTATTCTCTCCTCTAAACACCCACTAATTACCCATCAATCACCCATCAATCACCCCCTATCACCACCTGTCACTGTTACCCATCAGATCAGACCCTAATCTGCCCCTTGCGGGCACCCAATCGCCCGCCTACACGCTCAGATTGCCCTCAGACCCCCCCTTATCAATTCGCCAGTGCAATATTTACATCTGTTCTCCCCTGTAATAACCCACTGATTACCTGTCAATCACCTATCAATCACCCATCAATCACCCCCTGTCACTGCCACCCATCAATCACCCCCTGTCACTGCCGCCCATCAATCACCCGCTGTCACTGCCACCCATCAATAAGCCCCTAACCTGCCCCTTGCGGGCAATCTGATCACCCACCCACACCAATAGATCGCCCGCAGATCCGACGTCCGATCACCTCCCAAGTGCAGTGTTTACATCTGTTCTCTACCCTAAACACCCACTAATTACCCATCAATCACCCCCTGTCACTGCTACCTATCAGATTAGACCCCTATCTGCCCCTAGGGCACTCAATCACCCGCCCACACCCTCAGAATGCCCTCAGACCCCAGCCCTGATCACCTCGCCAGTGCATTGCTTGCATCTATTCCCCCCTCTAATCACACCTTGAGACACCCATCAATCACCTCCTGTCACCCTCTAGCACACCTACCCATCAGATCAGGCCCCAATTTGCCCCGTGTGGGCTCCTGATCACTCGGCCAAACCCTCAGATCCCCCTCAGACCCCCTTCCGATCACCTCCCCAGTGCATTGATTGCATCTATTTTCCCCTCTAACCACCCACTGAGACACCCATCAATCACCTCCTGTCACCCCCCTAGCACTCCTATCCATCAGATCAGGCCCAATACAACCTGTCATCTAAAAGGCCACCCTGCTTATGACCGGTTCCACAAAATTCGCCCCCTCATAGACCACCTGTCATCAAAATTTGCAGATGCTTATACCCCTGAACAGTCATTTTGAGACATTTGGTTTCCAGACTACTCACGGTTTTGGGCCTGTAAAATGCCAGGGCGGTATAGGAACCCCACAAGTGACCCCATTTTAGAAAAAAAGACACCCCAAGGTATTCTGTTAGGTGTATGACGAGTTCATAGAAGATTTTATTTTTTGTCAAAAGTTAGCGGAAATTGATTTTTATTGGTTTTTTTTCACAAAGTGTCATTTTTCACTAACTTGTGACAAAAAATAAAATCTTCTATGAACTCGCCATATACCTAACGGAATACCTTGGGGTGTCTTCTTTCTAAAATGGGGTCACTTGTGGGGTTCCTATACTGCCCTTGCATTTTAGGGGCCCTAAACCGCGAGGAGTAGTCTAGAAAACAAATGCCTCAAAATTACCTGTGAATAGGACGTTGGGCCCCTTAGCGCACCTAGGCTGCAAAAAAGTGTCACACATGTGGTACCGCCGTACTCAGGAAAAGTAGTATAATGTGTTTTGGGGTGTATTTTTACACATACCCATGCTGGGTGGGAGAAATTTCTATGTAAATGGACAATTGTGTGTAAAAAAACCAAACAATTGTCATTTACAGAGATATTTCTCCCACGTAGCATGGGTATGTGTAAAAATACACCCCAAAACGCATTATACTACTTCTCCTGAGTACGGCGGTACCACATGTGTGGCACTTTTTTTTACACCCTAAGTACGCTAAGGGGCCCAAAGTCCAATGAGTACCTTTAGGATTTCACAGGTCATTTTGAGAAATTTCGTTTCAAGACTACTCCTCACGGTTTAGGGCCCCTAAAATGCCAGGGCAGTATAGGAACCCCACAAATGACCCCATTCTAGAAAGAAGACACCCAAAGGTATTCCGTACGGAGTATGGTGAGTTCATAGAAGATTTTATTTTTTGTCACAAGTTAGCGGAAAATGACACTTTGTGAAAAAAAACAATTAAAATCAATTTCCGCTAACTTGTGACAAAAAAATAAAAACTTCTATGAACTCACCATACTCCTAACGGAATACTTTGGGGTGTCTTCTTTCTAAAATGGGGTCATTTGTGGGGTTCCTATACTGCCCTGGCATTTTAGGGGCCCTAAACCGTGAGGAGTAGTCTTGAAACAAAAATGACCTGTGAAATCCTAAAGGTACTCATTGGACTTTGGGCCCCTTAGTGCAGTTAGGGTGCAAAAAAGTGCCACACATGTGGTATCGCCGTACTCGGGAGAAGTAGTATAATGTGTTTTGGGGTGTATTTTTACACATACCCATGCTGGGTGGGAGAAATACTTCTGTAAATGACAATCTTTTGATTTTTTTACACACAATTGTCCATTTACAGAGGTATTTCTCCCCCCCAGCATGGGTATGTGTAAAAATACACCCCAAAACACATTGTACTACTTCTCCCGAGTATGGCGATACCACATGTGTGGCACTTTTTTGCACCCTAACTGCGCTAAAGGGCCCAAAGTCCAATGAGTACCTTTAGGATTTCACAGGTCATTTTGAGAAATTTCGTTTCAAGACTACTCCTCACGGTTTAGGGCCCCTAAAATGCCAGGGCAGTATAGGAACCCCACAAATGACCCCATTTTAGAAAGAAGACACCCCAAGGTATTTCGTTAGTAGTATGGCGAGTTCATAGAAGATTTTATTTTTTGTCACAAGTTAGCGGAAATTGATTTTAATTGTGTTTTTTCACAAAGTGTCATTTTCCGCTAACTTTTGACAAAAAATAAAATCTTCTATGAACTCACCATACTCCTAACGGAATACCTTGGGGTGTCTTCTTTCTAAAATGGGGTCATTTGTGGGGTTCCTATACTGCCCTGGCATTTTAGGGGCCCTAAACCGTGAGGAGTAGTCTTGAAACGAAATTTCTCAAAATGACCTGTGAAATCCTAAAGGTACTCATTGGACTTTGGGCCCTTTAGCGCAGTTAGGGTGCAAAAAAGTGCCACACATGTGGTATTGCCGTACTCAGGAGAAGTAGTATAATGTGTTTTGTGGTGTATTTTTACACATACTCATGCTGAGTGGGAGAAAGATCTCTGTAAATGGACAATTGTGTGTAAAAAAAATTAACAAATTGTCATTTACAGAGATATTTCTCCCACCCAGCATGGGTATGTGTAAAAATACACCCCAAAACACATTATACTACTTCTCCTGAGTATGGCAATACCACATGTGTGGCACTTTTTTGCAGCCTAACTGTGCTAAGGGGTCCAAAGTCCAATGAGCCCCTTTAGGCTTTACAGGGGTGCTTACAATTTAGCACCCCCCAAAATGTCAGAACAGTAAACACACCCCACAAATGACCCCATTTTGGAAAGTAGACCCTTCAAGGTATTCAGAGAGGGGCATGGTGAGTCCGTGGCAGATTTCATTTTTTTTTTGTCGCAAGTTAGAAGAAATGGAAACTTTTTTCTTTTTTTTTTTTCTCACAAAGTGTCATTTTCCGCTTACTTGTGACAAAAAATAATATCTTCTATGAACTCACTATGCCTCTCAGTGAATACTTTGGGATGTCTTCTTTCCAAAATGGGGTAATTTGGGGGGTATTTATACTATCCTGGAATTCTAGCCCCTCATGAAACATGACAGGGGGTCAGAAAAGTCATAGATGCTTGAAAATGAGAAAATTCACTTTTTGCACCATAGTTTGTAAACGCTATAACTTTTACCCAAACCAATAAATATACACTGAATGGGTTTTTTTTAATCAAAAACATGTTTGTCCACATTTTTCGCGCTGCATGTATACAGAAATTTTACTTTATTTGAAAAATGTCAGCACAGAAAGTTAAAAAAATCATTTTTTTGCCAAAATTCATGTCTTTTTTGATGAATATAATAAAAAGTAAAAATCGCAGGAGCAATCAAATAGCACCAAAAGAAAGCTTTATTAGTGACAAGAAAAGGAGCCAAAATTCATTTAGGTGATAGGTTGTATGAGCGAGCAATAAACCGTGAAAGCTGCAGTGGTCTGAATGGAAAAAAAGTGGCCGGTCCTTAAGGGGTAGAAAGCCCTAGGTCCTCAAGTGGTTAAAGTACACGCTGACTGGCAGCAGTACAGTAGCAGTACAGAAATACTATACAGTGGCGGATGAGCGGTGTACTACTGTTCCCAGCAGAGACACAGAGTGGCAGTAAACACAATGCTATACAGTGGTGGGTGAGCGGTGTACTACTGTTCCCAGCAGCGACACAGAGCACAATACTATACAGTGGTGGGTGAGCGGTGTACTACTGTTCCCAGCAGTGACACAGAGCACAATGCTATACAGTGGTGGGTGAGCGGTGTACTACTGTTCCCAGCAGCGACACAGAGCACAATGCTATACAGTGGTGGGTGAGCGGTGTACTACTGTTCCCAGCAGAGACACAGAGTGGCAGTAAACACAATGCTATACAGTGGTGGGTGAGCGGTGTACTACTATTCAAAGCAGAGACACTGAGTGGCAGTAAACACAATGCTATACAGTGGTGGGTGAGCGGTGTACTACTGTTCCCAGCAGCGACACAGAGCACAATGCTATACAGTGGTGGGTGAGCGGTGTACTACTGTTCCCAGCAGAGACACAGAGTGGCAGTAAACACAATGCTATACAGTGGTGGGTGAGCGGTGTACTACTGTTCCCAGCAGCGACACAGAGCACAATGCTATACAGTGGTGGGTGAGCGGTGTACTACTGTTCCCAGCAGCGACACAGAGCACAATGCTATACAGTGGTGGGTGAGCGGTGTACTACTGTTCCCAGCAGCGACACAGAGCACAATGCTATACAGTGGTGGGTGAGCGGTGTACTACTGTTACCAGCAGCGACACAGAGCACAATGCTATACAGTGGTGGGTGAGCGGTGTACTACTGTTCCCAGCAGCGACACAGAGCACAATGCTATACAGTGGTGGGTGAGCGGTGTACTACTGTTCCCAGCAGCGACACAGAGCACAATGCTATACAGTGGTGGGTGAGCGGTGTACTACTGTTACCAGCAGCGACACAGAGCACAATGCTATACAGTGGTGGGTGAGCGGTGTACTACTGTTCCCAGCAGAGACACAGAGTGGCAGTAAACACAATGCTATACAGTGGTGGGTGAGCGGTGTACTACTATTCCCAGCAGCGACACAGAGAACAATGTTATACAGTGGTGGGTGAGCGGTGTACTACTGTTCCCAGCAGCGACACAGAGCACAATGCTATACAGTGGTGGGTGAGCGGTGTACTACTGTTCCCAGCAGAGACACAGAGTGGCAGTAAACACAATGCTATACAGTGGTGGGTGAGCGGTGTACTACTGTTCCCAGCAGCGACACAGAGCACAATGCTATACAGTGGTGGGTGAGCGTGTACTACTGTTCCCAGCAGAGACACAAAGTGGCAGTAAACACAATGCTATACAGTGGTGGGTGAGCGGTGTACTACTATTCCCAGCAGCAACACAGAGCACAATGCTTTACAGTGGTGGGTGAGCGGTGTACTACTGTTCCCAGCAGAGACACAGAGTGGCAGTAAACACAATGCTATACAGTGGTGGGTGAGCGGTGTACTACTATTCCCAGCAGCAACACAGAGCACAATGCTATACAGTGGCGGGTGAGCGGTGTACTACTGTTCCCAGCAGAGACACAGAGTGGCAGTAAACACAATGCTATATAGTGTGGGTGAGCGGTGTACTACTGTTCCCAGCAGCGACACAATGACTGGGGGGGCCCTGGCTAGCCTGGCTGGAGAGAGAACTACCCTGCCTGCCTACCCAAAGCTAAACCCACAGACAAATGGCGGAGAAATGACGTGGATCGGGTATTTATTTACCCGAACCACGTGACCCGTTCGGCCAATCACAGCGCTAGCCGAACGTTCGGGGGAACGTTCGGCCATGCGCTCTTAGTTCGGCCAGGTGTTCGGCCGAACTCGAACATCACCCGAACAGAGTGATGTTCTGCAGAACCCGAACAGTGGCGAACACTGTTCGCCCAACACTAATCCTGGGTTAAAGTTCTTCTCTAAGCCATGGTGAACCAGAACCATTAAGACTTTGTAAGGGACGTAAGGGACTAAGGAACCTAAAAGCCCCATTAGTAAAAAGGCAAAGCTAAGTATAAATTTGTCTTCTTAAAACCGGAGGTCACTGCAGGGGGAATTGAATGGTAGCGCTCTAAAATCAGGCTGCACGGAATCATTTAAAAAAGGAGACTGAGCCATCTGTATTAAAAGGGTGCCTCCATAGACTTGACTGTTATTTCTGCAAATCTCAGCTACAAGGTGGTGAAAAGAGCGCCCGAGTTTTTATTTCGGCTACAAGGTTTTCAATTCAGCTACAAAAGGGTGCCTCTTTGTAGCCAGGATTTTTGATACAGCTACAAGTTTTTTGATTCGACTACAAAAGGGTGCCTCTTTGGGTTAGGCACCACTGGGGGGGGGGAGGGCTAAGGTTAGGCATCACAAGCAGGGGAGGTCTTAGGGTTAGGCACCACCAGGGGATGGTACTGTGTGAGAGTAGGGAGAAACTGGGTCATAGTAATCACCATAGTCATAGTCTTAGGGTTAGGCACCACCAAGGGGGGTTAGGTTTAGGCACTACCAGAGGGGTCTTAGGGTTAAGCACCACGGGGGGAGGGTAAGGTTTGGCACCGCCAGGGGAGGGTTCTGTGTGAAAGTAGGGAGAATTTAGGTTATAGTAACCTCTGGGGGGGTCTTAGCGTTAGGCACCACCAAGGGGGAGTTAGGGTTAGGAACCACCAGGGGAGTGTTCTGTGTGAGAGTAGAGAGAAGTTAGGTCATAGTAATCACTTTTCTCAGCTATATCACTTTTCTCGGCTATACCACTTTTCTACGCTTTATCCAGCGCCCTTTTATAGCCCAACAAATTTTGCCTATAACAGCATCATTTTTATAAACGAACATTGCGATGCCTGAGGCTGTTTCGCCAATGAGGCACAAAGTGCAATGGCACTACTTATCTGAAGAAAAAAATTAGAACATTTTTATTTTTGCATTAAGAGTGAAAGAGGCAAGCGTTCTGAAACCAAGAAGCACCTGGCTTGTATTGGGCTCCAGGAAAGGGCTTTTCAGCCAATTTAGGGTCATTAATTGTGTCTATTCTGCTTCAGCACAAAGACACAGGAGCTAAAAACTGAATGCAAAAGAGCCATAATTTTCACATATTGCAATAGATGTTAGCAGGAAGGCCATGTGCAGGCTGTCTCATATGCCCTCCCTAACCTCTCTCAAGAGGTACCCAATATTTTGGGAACAAATATGCAGTGTGACTTGGGAGCTGGCTTACCTGCAGACTAAGGCCTCTTTTCCACGGACTGTTGATAGGCAGTGAAATGCCTCTCAAACTCTCACAACTGCTCACTGCTGCCTGGTAACTGCTTGTTGCTGCCTGGTAACTGTTCACTGTTGCCTGGTAACTGCTTGTTGAGCACACAGTGCAACAGTCCGTGGAAAAGAGGCCTAAATCCTCTTTTCCACTGACAGTTGATAGGTAGTGAAATGCCTCTCAAACTCTGACAACTGCTGCTTGTGAACAGTATCTGCTCACAGCTGCGTGGTAACTGCTCACTGCTGCCTGGTAACTGCTTGCTGAGTACACAGTTCAACTTTTGATCTGTGTGCTTGGCAAGCAGTTACCAGGCAGCAGTGAGCAGTTACCACGCAGCAGCAAACAATTTTCAGGCTGTAGCAAGCAGTTGTGAGAGTTTGAGAAGCCTTTCATTGCCTATCAACTGCTTGTGAAAAGAGGCCTAAGGAAAAAAGAGTCATAGGATTATTGCATTCAGGGCCCTTTTCCACAAGTGGCTGAACTGCACGCTCAGTGAGCAGTTGACATGCAGCAGCGAGCAGTTACCAGGTAGCAGCTAGCAGCGTTTGACAGTCTTTTCAGGCCTCTTTTCCATGGGCAGTTGATAGGCAGTGAAATGTCTCTCAACTGCTTGCTGCTCCCTGGTAACTGCTAACTGCTGCCTGGTAACTGCTCTCTGCTGCCTGGTAACTGCTTGCTGAGCACACAGTTCAACTGCTTGTGGAAAAGAGGCCTCACTGCCTACAAACTGCTTGTGGAAAAGGGCCTCGAGAGTAGAATGGAAGTTGTCTGAAACCAAGATGCACCTGCTACATATTAGAGTCCTAGCTTGTTGTGAGCAAGAAGGAGGTGGTTGAGAAGAGAGGAGACTTCACACTATGGCCTCTTTTCCACGTGCAGTTGATATGCAGTGAAATGCCTCTCAAATTCTCACAACTGCTTGCTGCTGCCTGGTAACTGCTCACTATTGCCTGGTAACTGCTCACTGCTGCCTGGCAACTGCTTGCTGAGCACACAGTTCACCTGCCCATGAAAAAAAGCCTATATCAGAAAACAATAGCAATAGGAAATCCATTTCAGCCAATTACAAACGCTCATACTGCAATCTGATTGCTCATATAGTTGGGTGACAATATTCTAATGTCATCAAGTATGGTAGCTTACACAAATTCCATCTGCATAAAAAAGAAAAAAAACAACAACAATGCAAATCTGTGAGACTTGTTGTACCAAGACTTGAATCAATAGTACATGATTGCTAGTTCTTGATTATAATGACAAAAAGATCCCACCATTTAGATCGCATACAACATTCATGGGGCCTGATTCAAAAAACTTTTCTGTTAAATTATCTCACCTTATTTATTAACTCTCAATGTATCTCTCCTTAAATGACTTACGGTAAATCGGACCCAAACCAAACATTTTTTTAATTCAAAATTTTTAGTTGCACTACTCTGACACATACAAAGATAAATAAACACTCCTTCAAGCCTATGTAAAATATTTTATATTTGTCATCATGCAGCTGAAAAAAGGCTGCTATTTATTATAATAATTTAGAAAATAGATTTTATTTCTGAAATCTTGTATTTTTAATTTGGGTCCACTTTAAGTCATGATTTACCTCTCCTTATCAAACTTAACTCATGGTTTAGCTCTCCTTATTTGACATAACTCATGGTTTAGCTCTCCTTATTTGACATATCTCATGGCAGGGAACGCAGATATATAAGTGAGCCCATGGGATGTCTGTGGGGCCAGGGGCTACTAATTATGATTATGCTGCAGGTGGGCAAGTGGAGCGGTGGGAAGCAGAGCCTATCAGAGTGGGGAAGGCTGAAGAGCTGTGCGGAGACAGCACCCTATTGGCTGAAGTCGGGTACTTAAGCAGCGGTGGTGCGTAGCTGACCCGGCTGTTACCTGCAGGAAGACCGGACTGCAGCAGTGATCCCCCACCCGCCTTCCCCCTTCTTCTTTTTCCTTTGTCGTGGCTTTTATTAAAGTGGGGCTGGTGATTCAGCTCAGCTGAATGTACTTATGTTTAAATGCTGGTTTCAAGTGATTTATTAGTTATGTGAGCATAAAGCTTGGTGTCAATAAGAGGAGAAAAAAAGTGTTTGGCTGGCACTCAATGCAGGCTGACCTACAGCAACCAGCCTCCTGGATATGTGGTGTGCACCAGCTTCAACAACTTGCAGTAAGAGAGTAGGAGAAACAGCGCTGGGCACTAGGCACATATGCTACCAGTGAAATTTATTGACAGGTATACATACAGACTTCAAGCCAAGGGGGTAACAGGTGTAACAACCATTTCGCGGATAGGCCACTTCCTCAGAGACCACAATCTTTTGGTCTCTGAGGAAACGGGCTATCCGTGAAAAGGCTGTTAGACCTGTTACCCCCTTGGCTTGAAGTCTGTATGTATACCTGCCAATAAATTTCACTGGAAGCATATGTGCCTAGTGCCCAGCGCTGTTTCTCCTACTCCCCCATGAAGCCCGGTGTGTTACAAACCTTTAGAGTAACTCTTATTAAAAGTCACGGCCTGTTATATGCAATTTGGAGTGGAGTGATTTATTAATAGATGTACGTGGTCAAGTGTGTATTCTAGTCCCCGCATGACATCCCATGGTTTAGCTCTCCTTATTTGACATAACTTATGGTTAAGCTCTCCTTATCTATTTACCTCATGAATTATCTCTCCTTATTTGTAACCTTTGTGAATCAACCCCATGGTCTGCTATGTGGCATTTTATTGTATTGTATGTCAGGTTATAACAAAACTAAACTTTGTGCAAATGTTACCAGACTATCCTAGAACATCAGACGCTGTTTTCTGTTAAACATACAGTAAGGAGGTTGGAAACTGCTAGGACACTCTACCTCACTACTTCCAGATCACCTTGCAGTATTATATATACATAGTTTTTTGTTTTTAAGTATAGAAATACATCTTGAGGTTTGTGCATTTTTGGCGGACAGTGACAGCACACGCGGTCAGCACACATGCTCTGCATAGTACAAAAAGGTCTAGGTGATCATTACAGCACAGACGAGATTTGTCCCTGACTTGAGAGCTACTGATCCGTGCACCACCCACTGCTGCGCATTGAGCTTCTGTGTTAATAGGCAGCTTATCCCTGTTCACTGGAGCATACCTGACATTAATCTTAGTCTCCTGAATGCTGCAGATAAACACAGGGCATACACCAATTGCTAAAGGCCACTCACGCTGTTTCATTTCTAGTATGTGACACTGACACTGAAACACTTGTCCTTTGAAAGAATTACGTTTACAATGAGTTAGCTTCGTATCTCTGGGAATGTCTCTGTGTGAATCCTGCATGCACCAGAGATTCTGTTACACATATGAGAAAGACAAGGATATAGTTTTAGAGCATCAGGAAGGTACAGACTTTGCGCTTCATTCGTCTATCTTCTCGGCCATCTTGTGCTAGACAAATCTCAGCATGTAATCATGTACCTTACTGTGCATCTGTCTCATAACCTCTAAATGTTACACTTTTAGGGATAAGTGGAGGAATTCTGGTATTCCAGATTCGTTCTGATCTCAAATCCAGAAACGACAATAAAATGGGGATAAATCTCTGAGTTAACTGAAAAGCCCCCAAGTATGGTGTAACCCCCATGTTTGCAATCTGTGTCAATATCACTAAGTGGAACATGTCATAGTTACATAGTTAGTTGGGTTGAAAAAAGACATACGTCCATCTAGTTCAACCATAAAATATGGTACAACTCTAACCTGCATCCATTCATATATCAGTCAATCCAGAGGAAGGTGGAAAAACCCTAATAAGGCTTGAACCAATTTGCCGTAAATGGGAAAATAATTCCCTACCGACTCCAGATGACAATCAGAAAAAATTCCCCAGATCAACACAGATGGAAATTACCTAGTAATCAAGTACGTAGTTCAGAGGTTCCAAAGTGAAATAAATTTAGTTTTAAAATAGAGAAAGTAAAGATAAACTTACCTCCTTTTGAGAGAAAAAACTCAATGGTGTGGTTGAGAACTATAAGTTTATCTTTACCTCCTCTATTTTTAAACAGTTTTTAATCATTTTAATTGACTTTGACTTTAATTGACTCTGAACCATCTTATGTGGAGGGTATATCCCTTTGTTATTTTGTCCATAATTGCAGAGAGTGACTTCTTAACCCGAGTGGGGTCAGGTTTGTTCTCTCCACCTACCTACTGTTGTGCCATTGCTGTGGCACACAAATATGAGTATAATTATTCATGTCATCTTAACCACTTCCCTACTGTGGGGTTTTTCCCCTTCTGTAGCAGAGCAATTTTCACCTTTCAGTGCTCCTTCTATCTATTCGCCAATAACTTTAGCACTACTTATCACAACAAAACGATCTACAACTTGTTTTTTTTTCACCACCAAATAGGCTTTCTTTGGGTGGTACATTTAGCTAAGAATTATTCTATTCCAAATGCATTTTAACAGTAAAATTAAGAAAAAATTGAACAAATTCATTATTTCTCAGTTTTTGGCCATAATAGTTCATGCTACTGTAATAAAACCCATGCATTTTATTTGCCCATTTGTCCCAGTTATTGCAACATTTAAACTATTTACCTAGTACAATGTATGGCGCCAACATTTTATTTGGAAATAAACGTGTATTTTTTCATCATTTAAAAATTAACAGTAATATAACCTCGTGACATACATATTAAAAATTCCTTAAAATTGTTTTCTTTTTCTCTTCTGTGTTGCTATTCACTGATCTCCGGGTTAACGGGTGATGATGAGTACCTTCGCAGGAGCGAGCGGCTGCCGTTCATGACAATAGATGCATATCTACGCCCCTAAACAGCAACTGAAGTCCTGCGGGGCATAGATATACTGCCACGAATGGCATAAGTAGTTAATCCCTGTGTCACAAACTTACTACACTATTTTGGCTCTTGGTTTCCTCCCACATTCCCCTCGCCCCTTTATACTTTGCAATTATAGCCGTGTACATCCTTTAATGCAAGCAAAACATCCAAGCCCACTTTAAACACAGATTTAGAATTTGCCATAACTTTTTAATGCTAGTTCTTCCATTTTATTTGCAAGGCTCCTTGCATTGGTTAGCATGTACCTTATACAGTGGGATGCAAACGTTTAGGCAACGTTGTTAATCGTCATGATTTTCCTATATAAATTATTGGTTGTTGTGATAAAAAATGTCAGTTAAATATATTATATAGGACACACACACAGTGATATTTGAGAAGTGAAATGAAGTGATTGGATTTACAGAAAGTGTGCAATAATTGTTTAAATAAAATTAGGCAGGTGCATAAATGTGGGCACTGTTGTCATTTTATTGATTCCAAAACCTTTAGAACTAATTATTGGCTTGGTAAGCTCAGTGACCCCTGACCTACATACACAAGTGAATCCAATTATAAGAAAGAGTATTTAAAGGGAACGTAAACTGAGAGGGATATGGATGTTTCCTTTTAAACAATACCAGTTACCTGACTGCACTGCTGATCTATTTGGCTGCAATTGTGGCTGAATCACAGACCTGAAACAAGCATGCAGCTAATCCAGTCTGACTTCAGTCGGAGCACCTGATCGGCATGCTTGTTCAGGGACTGAGGCTGAAAGCTTTAGAGACACAGAATCAGCAGGAGAGTCAGGCAACTGGTATTATTTTAAAAAGAAAAATCGATATCCTTCTCAGTTTAGGTTCCCTTTAAGGGGGTCAATTGTAAGTTTCCCTCCTCTTTTAAATTTACCTGAAGAGTAGCAACACGGGGGTCTCAAAACAACTCTCAAATGGCCTGAAGACAAAGATTGTTCACCATTGTGGTTTAGGGGAGGATACAGAAAGCCGTCTCAGAGATTTCAGCTGTCCGTTTCCACAATTAGGAACATATTGAGGAAATGGAAGACCACAGGCTCAGTTCAAGTTAGGGCTTGAAGTGGCAGACCAAGAAAAATCTCGGATAAACAGAAGCGACGAATGGTGAGAACAATCAGAGTCAACCCACAGACCAGCACCAAAGACCTACAACATCATCTTGCTGCAGATGGAGTCACAGTGCATCGTTCAACCATTCGGCACACTTTAAACAAGGAGATGCTGTATGCAGAGGAAGCCTTTTCTCCGCCCACAGCACAAACAGAGCAGATTGAAGTATGCTAAAGCACATTTGGACAAGCCAGCTTCATTTTTGAATAAGGTGCTGTGGACTGCTGAAACTAAAATTTAGTTATTTGGGCATAACAGGGGGGGGTTATGCATGGAGGAAAAAGAACACAGCATTCCAAGGAAAAACACCTGCTACCTACAGTAAAATATGGTGGTGGTTCCATCATGCTGTTGGGCTGTGTGGCCAGTGCAGGTACTAGGCATCTTGTCAAAGTTGAGGGACGCATGGATTCCACCAAGTATCAGCAGATTCTGGAGACCAATGTCCAGGAATCAGTGACAAAGCTGAAGCTGCGCCAGGGCTGGATCTTTCAACAAGACAACGACCATAAACACTGCTCAAAATCCACTAAGGCATTCATGCAGAGGAACAAGTACAACATTCTGGAATGGCCATCTCAGTCCCCAGACCTGAATATAATTGAAAATCCGTGATGTGAGTTAAAGAGAACTGACCATTCTTGGAAGCCATCAAACCTGAATGAACTAGAGATGTTTTGTAAAGAGGAATGGTCCAAAATACCTTCAATCAGAATCCATACTCTCATTGGAACCTACAGGAAGCGTTTAGAGTCTGTAATTTCTGCAAAAGGAGGATCTACTAAATTGTGATTTCATTTCTTTTTTGTGGTGCTCAAATTTATGCACTTGCCTAATTTTGTTTAAACAATTATTGCACACTTTCTGTAAATCCAGTAAACTTCATTTCACTTCTCAAATATCACTGTGTGTGTCTCCTATATGATATATTTAACCAACATTTTTTATCTTAACAAAACAACGATTTATACAGGAAAATCATGACGATTAATAACGTTGCCCAAACATTCGCATCCCACTGTATTTTTACTACCCCATTTTCTAATTTCAGTTACATTTTATGGGTCAAATGAATGTTTAAATAACTTCTTACACTTTACACTGTTCTCACTCCCTCTAATGCTAGGCTGTCACTGTCTATTTACCCTAGCTTGTCTGTGTATTGGGATTATTCTCCCTGCTCCCCCCAGGTTTAAATCTCTCCCAACCATCTAACAAACTTCTCCTCCAGTAAATACACCCTCCCTATTTAGGTGCAGCCCATCCCTACTGCAGGTCATGTAGCTGACTGCAAAGTTTGCCCATTTCTACAGGAACTCAAAGCCCTAATTCCTGCACCAATTTCTAAAATTACAATGTACAAATAATGTCTAAGTAGCTGTGTAAACATTTTCCTCTTTTCATGTTAAATATCAGAGGCAAAAGCTTTAATTTATTGAGAGTAGGATTTAGATATATTGGGACAAATCAATTGCAGAAGCGGTGTCTGCTTCAATGCACAGCCAGTGTTGCATATCAGACTACATAGTATTTTTCTCTGAAAGCAAAAACAGTATAAAAAGCTGTGACAAAAGCTGTGAGCTTTCTCTCTATCTCTCACACACAGGGTTAACTGATCGAGTGTGAGGGGCATTTCCCCTCTCCTCATGGCTCATTCTGCCGTCAGTTTTAGCTTCAGTAAAGTTTGAAAGTATTTTGATAGCAGTAAACAAAGAGGTTGCCAGTGAAATGTATACACCAGAACTTAGCAGCACTTCCCAAACAATTCTTATCTCAATTGAAAAAAATATGTAGATCGATAGTGTTCCTTTAACTCCCTGAGGCAGGATCCACACTATAAGCACTTTTCTGAGCGCTTCGTGATTGATTAGCGCTTTCTGAGCACTTTTTAAAAATTTCTCCCATTAATTTTCAATAAAATTGCAGTAAAAATCGCGGCATACGGGAAAAATCGCTCTGATTTTTACGCGATTTTAATGAAAGTGAATGGGAGAAATTTTTAAAAAGAGCTAATCAATCACAAAGCGCTCAGAAAAGTGCTTATAGTGTGGATCCGGCCTAAGCTCCCTCTGTCTCTCAGGAGTAGCACATGGCACTATTTCAGAAAACACCAACTTGAAAGTCCTTGCTTTAAGTTTATCTTCTTGTAGTTTTTGAGAAAAGGCATTCAAAAATGTTGGCATGAAAGCACATTTTAAAACCAGCTCAGTTATAGGAGTTTATAGGCTATAGTACAGTTGTGCTCATAAGGTTACATACTGTGGCAGATTTTGTAAAATGTGTACTATTCTTTAAGAAAAAAAGTAATCACACAAAACATATCTGTTTTATTTTAATGGGATTGAAATTAAACTGAGACATCTCAAAATAACACAGTCATAAAACATAACAATTAAGAAAATACTGAGATGATTATCCGTGTTCAAAAGTTTTCATACTATAAAAAAAAAGTTGGATACTTAGAAGATGGAAGTCTATGGACCCTCCAGAGGCTTCCCACATCCTCCTCGACCCCACTACCACTGGCCCATACCTTCTTTTAGTTCCCAGCCATCCCACCCCTTTTGTGCAATGGCACAGCTATTCTGCACTTTTGCAAGTCAGACCATATCTGCACAGTGCAAGGAAGCCCATTACGGACAAGCAGCTTCAGCTTTCTGCACAAGTGCAGCCGTACTCGTGCAGGCACAGTACCACCGCACTCATCTATGGTGCGGAACGTGGTCACAAGAACATATTCAACAAGCTCATGTCAGATATGTTCAGAGGGTCAATGTACGGCAACCAAGGGGATAAGGAGGAGATGGGAAGCCCCTAAACTAATCAGAATTTTCCCTCTACCTAAGTAAGTATCTAACATTTTTTTCTTTTGGGCCACCTCGAGTTCACTATAATACTGCGTATTCCCCCTTATAGCTTCAATGACAGCTTGTAGGCTTTTTGAGATAGTTGTGAATGGAGGGCTTAATTTTCTCTATTGGTAAAGCTGCCCATTCTTCTGGGCAAAAGAGTTCAGTTCCTGCAAACTCTTGGTCTGTTTTACAGACCAAGTCAAACGTGCAGTTTGACAACTCCCCAAATTGGGTCAGTGATATTGACTGTGGTGACCACTCCAGAACTTTTACTTTTTTTTTTCTGTAGCCAATGTTGGATCTATTTGGCCTTGAGTTTAAGATCATTGTCATGCTGGCTATTCCAAGTGTGTGCTATGGGCAGCTTTCATGCTGATGATCGCAAATTGTCTTCCAGTATAACATAACATAACAGATAACATGCTGCATTTATCTTGCTATTAACTTTGTCCTAAATTCCCTGTGCTGCTGTAGCTCCCCTTCCCCCAACCACCATAGCGCCACCTCCATGTTTCACAGTAGGGATGGTATACGTTTCATCATAGGCCTTGTTGATTCCTTTCCAAGCATAGGATCTGTGGTTGTGATCATAAAGTTCAAATTTGTTCTCATCACTCCAAACAATTTTTTTCCAGATGTTTTGATGCTTATCTAGGAGCTGTTTTGCTTATTACAAACAGGTTGTTTTGTGACATTGACACATTAATGGTTTTCTTCTGGCAGCTCCAGCATGCAGCCCATTTCTCTTCATGCCCCTCCTTATTGTCCATCTTGAAACATCCCCACCACTTTTCTTTAGAGAAGTGGCGATTGTTTTGGCTGAGGAAATTCTAAAGAGTGTACTGTAGCTTTACTAGAGAGAAAATTAAGAAAACAGATAACTTGACTGACATATCCAGATTATATACAGAGGCTGGATAGTGTACTAGTTAAAGAGTAACTGTTAGTCATAAAATTAAAAATCAATTCTCTATTTTTATATGGTAAACCAATAATAAGGTTGCTAACTAGGAAATCCAAAAGTTAAAAATCATTCTTAATGTTTTTCTCAATAGAATATCATTGACTGGGTCCCCTGGCTATTATTTGGTACATCTGCTGCAAAAGAAAAGCTGCAGTGCAAGCTGTTTTTTTTTTTCTTATTCCCCTCAGTCATACGGTAACTAATGCAGCCTGTTTGGCTGAAGTTTCTTTCACTCCTGTTTTCCCCTCCCACACCTTTGTTCCTCTCTGATTCGCCAATATTTCTTGTGCTGAGAAAGTGATTCAGCTGAAATCCGATCCATACAAATAAACCAGGTTTGCAGTCACACAATGATTTTTTTGCGGTTTTGTGAAGCGTTTTTGGTGTAGTAGATTTCAGATATTGTTACAGTAAAGCTGTTACTTAACAGCTTCTGTAACAAAAACGCCTGCAAAACCGCTCTGAACTGCCGTTTTTCAGAGCAGTTTGCGTTTTTCCTATACTTAACATTGAGGCAGAAACGCATCCACAATCCACAAAATGCCTCTCCCCGGGAGTATGCGTTTCAGCAAAACGCCTCCCGCTCTGGTGTGAACCACCCCATTGAGATACATTGACCAAGCGGCTGCAGAAACGCTGAAAAAGCCGCTCGGTGTGCACCAGCCCTTTGGGAGGCACAGGGATTCTAAAATGGAAACTGAGAGAAACAGAGTTCTCTTTATTTACTATGTAAAACTCACTGAAAGCAAAATGTGGACAGTGCAATACATATGTTATGTAAGTAAAGCAAGTATTTATCTACTAATATATGTTTGTTTTTTTTTAGATAGTATGGCTAACAGCTCCTCTTTAAAGGGAGCCTAAACTGAGAAGGATATGGATTTTTCCTTTTATAATAATACCAGTTGCCTGACTCTCCTGCTGATCCTGTGTCTCTAATACTTTTAACCACAGCCCCTCAACAAGCATGCAGATCAGGTGCTCTGAGTCTGACTGAAGTCACACTGGATTAGCTGCATGCTTGTTTCAGGTGTGTGATTCAGCCACTACTGCAGTCAAAGAGATCAGCAGGACTGAGAAGCAACTGGTATTGTTTAACTACTTGCCGACCACGTCACGTCGATGGGCGTGGACGCGGCGGCAGCCAAAGGACCGCCTAACACCGATTGGCGTAAGGTCCTTGGGGGCCTGTTTTGCAGGAGATCGCGTGCGCTGATGGGCGCGCATCTCCACTTGGTAGGCGGAGCTTCGCTCTGCCTTCAGCCTCCCAGTGGCGATCGCCGCTAGGAGACTGTTAGACGACAAAACTCCATCTAATTAGCTTGTACAGCTCTGCGATCCATGGCAGCGCTGTACTGGGGACAGCCGTGCGGGCTCGGAGGTGATCCGCTGTCATAGGCTTCAGCCTATGACAGCCAATCGCAGTGATTGGCTGGCGGGGGGAGGGAGGAAGGGACTATAAGAACAATAAAAAAAATTAGGAAATGTATTAGTAAAAAACAGAAATAAATATTTACCCAATAAAATAAACATGGGGTGGGGGGCGATCAGACCCCACCAACAGAAACCTCTGTTGGTGGAGAGAAAAGGGGGGGATCACTTGTGTGGGGACATGTGTGGCCCTGCAGTGAGCCCTTATAGCTGCAGTGGCCAATTGATTGAAAAATGGCCTGGTCTTTAGGGGGGTTTAACACTGTGGTCCTCAAGTGGTTAAAAGGAAACACCCATATCCCTCTCAGTTAAGGTTCCATTTAAAGTGGACCCAAATTAAAAATACAAGATTTCAGAAATACAGGAAAATTGAATACTTACCTACAAAGCAATTTTCCTTTCCTGGCTAATCTCCATGGCATCCTACATATGGGCAGTTCTCCGCCTCCAACTGCCGGATAGGACAACCTCTGAATATAAAATGAGCTCCACCCCTTTCCCAGTAATCCTTTCACATTGGACGAGCCGCCTCAACTGGGTGGGAATGTATGATGCCATGGAGATTAGCCAGGAAAGGAAAATTGCTTTGTAGGTAAGTATTCAATTTTCCTGTTTCCTTGGCATCTCCATGGCATCCTACATATGGGCAATAACTAGGAAAATAAAACACACAAGGGAGGGAAAATAAATGCCACAAAAAGTTTTAATGACAAAAAAGTAATATAAACAAAATTATAACTCTTGGTCAACTGCCATGGAAATAACTTTCCTGCCAAAAGCAGATGTAGATAAGGTCGCTGGCTCTATTTTATAGTGCCTTATGAATGTGTGACCAGAAGCCCAGTTAGCTGCCCTGCAAATAGTTTCTAGAGAAACTCTGCCCAGGGAAGCCCACAATGCTGACATGCCTCTCGTTGAATGGGCTGAGATTGTCTGAGGGATAGGTAAGCCCTTAGCTTTGTAAGCCTTTTGGATTACTGTTACAATCCACTTCGCTATTAGTCTCGTAGAGGCCTGTTTTCCACGATTAACTCCGAAAGGAATAATGAATAACCTGTCCGAAGATCTAAATGACTTTGTGATCTCCAGATAATATTTAATTGAAGAGACTGGATCTAGAGGATGATTTTCATTCGGGTCCAATGGATCCTTGAAAGAAGGAAGCGTCCACTCCTGGTTTATATGATAGTATGACGCAACTTTCGGAAGGAAAGCTTCTACAGGGCTCAGGACAACTCGGTCTTCGAAGAAAGATAGGAAAGGTTCCTTACAGCTTAGTGCCTGCAAATCAGACACCCTCCTTCCTGAAGTAATCGCCACTAAAAACGTTGTTTTTAACGTTAGATTGAATAAGGAGCATTTGTCCTGAGGGATAAATGGCTGGCTAGATAAGTACTCCAGGATGAGAGGAAGATCCCACTGGGGAAATCTTGGCTTTCTCGGTGGTCGAATTTTTAGAGCTGCTCTAAAAAATTGCTTTACAAGGCTGTTAGTAGACCAAGGCATTCCCAAGATCGCTGTGATGGCTGACATTTGCGATTTAAGAGTGTTGTACGCCAGACCGATTTCCAGACCTTTTTGGAGAAAAGCTAGAATATGATTTATACTCGGCTTCTGTGGGTCAAAGTTGGAGTGGCTAGCAAAGTCTACGAACTTATTCCACACCCTGTTGTAAACTGCGTTTGTTGATTTCTTCCTTGCTGATAGTAACGTTTGAACCACCTCTTGGGAACAGCCTTGATCTAAGAGTCTCCTCCCCTCAATCTCCAAGCCGTCAGATTGAGCCTTTTCAAGTTGGGGTGTAGGAACCCGTTCTGAACCAGCAAATCCGGGACCAGAGGAAGGCGAAACGGGCGATCTATCAGCAGAGATTTGAGCAGGGTGTACCATGGTCTCTTGGGCCAATCTGGAAGGACTGCTAAGACCTCTGACCTGGAGCATGCTACTTTCTGAAGAAACTTGAAAATTATCGGAACCGGGGGAAAGGCATATGCCCTTTTGAATGTCCATGGTTGAGTCAAAGCGTCTGATGCTATCGCTCCCTTCACTGGATAGCGAGAAAAGAATCTTTCCAGCTTGTTGTTCTGAGGGGACGCAAATAAATCTATCTCGGGTCTCCCCCACTTCCTGACAATTGTCTGGAAGATTGATTGATTTAGAGACCACTCGTTGTTGCTCATGAATTCCCTTGATAACTTGTCCGCTTTCGAATTGTCCTGACCTGGAAGGTACAGGGCTGATAGGTCTTGTAGGTGGATTTGAGCCAGAGTCATTATTGGAGAGACCTCCTTCATAAGTGTCCTGCTGTGAGTGCCCCCTTGGCGTTTTATGTATGAGACTGCAGCTCTGTTGTCCATTCTGAGCATGACTGAAGTCCCTTTTACGAGAGGAAGAAAAGTTTTTAAGGCTAGGAGCGCAGCTCGCAGCTCTATTACATTGGAAACCAGATGAGGATCCTGATTCTGCCAGGTTCCCTGTACCGCCCAGCTGTTGAAAGTCGCACCCCATCCCTGGGCGCTTGCGTCTGTTGTAATTACATTCCAGTTTGGAGGGGTTAAGGGAAAGCACTTTCTTAGATTGTCCCGAGATTTCCACCATTGAAGACTCTTCCATACTGTTGTGGAGATAAAAATCGGACAATTTAAATCTTGATCCTGCCACTGAAGAAGAAAGTTTGATTGGAAATTTCTGAGGTTCCAATGAGCCCATCTGACAAGTAGAATTGTGGACGACATCAGTCCCAAAATTCTCATGCAATGTCTTGCTGTCAAGGTGGAATTTGGTTGGATTACAGATATCCTCTGAATAATAATGTCCATTTTTCCTTCTGGAAGGGCAATGGTATTTTGACTCGTTGAAAAAGCTGCTCCGAGAAATATTAAATTTTGAGTGGGTTCTAGCTGGCTTTTTCTTATGTTGAGAAGCCATCCAAACTGGCGAAATGTTTCCATCACTGAATTGCGATGCAGTATTAGCTGCTTTCTTGAACTTGCTAGAATGAGTACGTCGTCCAAGTAGTGTAACAGTCTTATGCCATCCCTTCTGAGTAATGCCACCAGTGCTAGTAGAATCTTTGTAAACGTCCTTGGCGAAGTCGACAGACCAAAGGGCAGACAAGAGAATTGGAGATGGATGCCTCCCACGAGAAATCTTAAGTACCTTTGAAATGAAGGATCGATTGGAATATGGAAGTATGCATCTTTCAAATCGAGGGAGCACATCCAATCCCCAACCCTTGTTGCTCTTATGACTGTTTGTAGCGACTCCATTTTGAATTTTGGTGTTCTGATGAACTTGTTGAGAGACTTGAGGTCCAGTACCGGCCTCCACTCGCCTGTTTTCTTTTTCACCAGAAATACTGGAGAATAATACCCTGTGAATCTTTCCTTCTTTGGGACTGGAACAGCCGCCCCTTGCGATATCAAAGAGTTCACATACTCTAGAAGGATATGTCTTTTCTGGGGATTTCTCGGAATAGTAGTCTCTATCACATGAGGAAGAGTTGGATTTTTTAGGAAGGACCATCTGTGGCCTATTGACACGACCTTTCTGATCCAAGGGTCTGAAATCCTGTCCACCCAAATAGAAGCATAACGAGCCAGTCTGGCACCCACTAGATCTATTTGGGTGGGAAACCCGTCAAAAGGACTTCCCTGAAGACGTCGATGGCGCAGTCATTTTAGCCTTTGATGTTCTGAAGAATGTTGGTTGTGAAGATCTCCAACTGGGATTATACTGTCTGCCCGGCTTATATAACTTGGCATCTCTAAACTTCTGCTAAAAATGCTGTTTTCGTTGACCCCATCTTTGCTTTCTAAATTTTCTATCTTGGGGCAGGAGTCCGGTTTTACCTCCCGAGACCCTAGAGATGGCTGAGTCCATTTTTGATCCGAAGAGGTTTTTGCCATCATATGGAATCCTGGTCCAAGATGCTTTTGAAGAGGGGTCCGCAGACCATGATTTAAGCCACAAAGCTTGTTTTGACATAACAGAAAAGAGCATAGACCTGCTAGAATTTCTGATTACATCCAGAGCAACTTCTCCAACAAAATCAGAGGCAAACTTTAAGTCCCTTAATGATGCTAAAATGATTCCCTTATCTGCATCTTGCTCTATTGCTTCACCTAGGTCGTTGATCCAAACATTCATAGCTTTAGAGACCGATGTCAAGGCTACGGCCGGTCTTGCTGCATCGCCAGCTGACATGTATGACCTTTTAAGATCCTGGTCTAACTGTCTATCCAAGGTATCCCTGAAACAGGCAGCATCCTCCAACGGCAGTGTAGTGTTCCTTGCCAGCCGAGCCACTGAAGCATCCACAATTGGTACTGCGTCCGTTAATGCGGCATCTTGTTCTGAGAGGGGATACATTTTCTTTAATCGATTCCTCGTGGCGGGTTTTCTGACTGTGTTCTTCCACTCATCTTGAATAATCTCTTTTACTTCATCCATGAGCGGAAAACCTACTTGAGTTTTTTCCAATTGTTTAAAGTAGACTTTCTTTTTCGGTTTTTCCTTATCAACCACATCTTCCCAGCCAATTGACTGCTTGACATGCGAAACGAAAGCAGGAATTGAAGAGAAATCGATCACCGAGTCCCAATCTTCCGAAGCTACTGAATCGTCATCCGATTGGTCATCCGAATGCTTGCGAGCTGACCGCTGTGATTTCTGCTGCTCCGAATGAGCTTCCATCCCTATCTGATCTACTGCATCCTTCACCGTTTTTCTGATCAATGAAGTAAGATCACTGCTCTCTCCTGCTATCTCTCCAAAACAGGATCTGCAAACCAATTTATCAGGAAGACGGTCCTTTCCACATAGCCAGCATTGAGTTTCTGAGGGCCTGTTTGATTTCTTCGTGCATTTGCGATGAGGGGGTATACGTCCCTGATCACTGCCAGATGAGCTGGAGGGAAATCTTCTTGAATATATCCTCTTCCTGTTACTTGGGCTTTTTTCAGAGGCATCTGAGGATCCTGAGTCGTCGGATATATTTCCCTTACGAATAGACCTGGAAAAAATAAGAAAAACGTAGTATAATAAAACATTCTCCACCTGGAGAGCACCAGCCTCTTTAACTTACCATCCTTACCTTGCAGTATGGTCTCTATTGATATGCCTCCGCATAGCAGAAATTAAGCAGCTGCGGACAGAACAGAAAAGGCTATATTAGCCATGTCCGCTATAGACAGCCTTTAGCCATCATCATTGAAAAAAAGATAACACATTATCTGAAAGAATTACCCACCTTTACTGGGCTGAAGAATAATATAGGTCACACAGAGAAAGCAGGCGTCCGCTCCGTCCGCTATACGCGTTAGTTTTGGACACCGAGCGGACATCCTGTGCTGCTTTTATTATTGTCCCCCGTCCAGTATGGCCGCCGCTCCACTTCCGGATCCGGCTACCAGCAGGCAAGGTATAACCTCCATTTCCAACCGCAAGATGGCCGACAGCCTCAGCAAATGCGCGCACATGCGCAGATTGGCAACTCCAGTCCCGGAGACCCGGAAACAGGCATGGAGAGCGCGGACGGGGACAACAATGCGGCGAGACACCATTTAGGTGACAGAAGCCTGACGCTGGAGACCGGGCAGCACTGATCCACTGTTCCCATCGGCCCGTTTAGGTGCCTGGGCAACAGGACTTCAGCCAGATAGAGGCTATGACTGGCTGGATCCGCAAAGTGCGGAGGTAAGGCTAAGGCAAAAAGATATATATAAAAAGGTTACTTGCTAAAAGCATAGATGATACCCAGGAGCAAAAAATGTTTAGTCCTATCGGCGGCGAGGACGAAAAAAGGATTACTGGGAAAGGGGTGGAGCTCATTTTATATTCAGAGGTTGTCCTATCCGGCAGTTGGAGGCGGAGAACTGCCCATATGTAGGATGCCATGGAGATGCCAAGGAAAAAATTTATTTTCTAAATTATAATAATAAATAGCAGCCTTTTTTCAGCTGCATGATGACAAATATAAAATATTTTACATTTATTGGGAAGAACCCCTCCCTTCCTTTCATATTGCCAGGACAGAATCCGGCAAAATGCTGGAGTAGGCGGTGTCTGGCAAAGGAGGAATTGCTAATGGCTGCCACCTGTATAACCCTAGTTATGAAAAGAGAAGGGTGAAAAGCATGCATTGAAATGCTCATAGGCTTGAAGGAGTATTTATTTATCTTTGTATGTGTCAGAGTGGTGCAACTAAATATCTTGAAATAATAGAATGTTTGGTTTGGGTCCGCTTTAAGGGCTCTGCCTCTGACACAAGCAACCAAGGTTCATATCTTAGCTCTTCCTGTTCAGTAAGCCAGTGAGGATTGCTTGGGTAAGACTCTCTAGTACTGCTACTGCCTACTGAGCGTGCCCTAGTGGCCGCAGCTCTGGCGCTTTGAGTCTGCCAGGAGAAAAGTCCAATATAAATGTTTCGTGTCTTGTCTTCTCATACACTGATGTAAAGCGGACCTCCAGAGTAAGAATGAAAATGCTGCAGACTCCTAGTACAAAAAAGTTATATTTACCTGAGAAGCCTTGTCCCGTAAAGCCGTCCCGAAGACCCCGCATCACCCGACTTCCAGCGCCTGGCCCCGCCTCCCCTCTCTCCCCAAAGAAAACCGCCACTAGGAGGCTGCAGCATTTTCATTATTACTCTGGAGGTCTGCTTTAATGCTACAGAAACTGTCTTTCCTCTGACTATACAAAAAATTCCACCTGTACCTGCGAAGGAACAAACAGTTTATTTTCTCTCTAAAGCAAATGTAACTTAATGCATGTGTTGGTAGATATTAGTGGCAAGGAGAAGCCCAGCCTTTTACATCCCTTACCTGGTGCAATTACAGGGTTATGGGAAAGAATTTTCCCCCACTTTGCCTTTGCTAAAATATACACCGTAACCAATGTTCAATAGCGTTCCTTGATGTGTGCTCTTATTTAACCCTCTATAGCATGAATAGCAAGTTTTATTACATCGTAGATCTTCAGGCATCCATGCAGAAGTGGTTAAGCTTCTCTAGTGCTGGAACAAGTAAAACATTTACCAAAGTAACACACAGAGCCACATTCTACACTGAGGTTTGGGGATTTCAGAAGCTCCAGCTATGTAAATTTCTCTTGGGACTTCATTTCAAGTTACAAGTAGCAACAATTAGTGGCTCAGTCAGGAAACATACATAACTCTTAGCTGTGTTGTTTGTGGATGTTTCTCAGCACTGGTAGCCCACTGTCTGAATGCCTATTGATTTATCCTATTTTTACAAGAATGTAGCTAGGTACAAGCAGCACAAGCTGTGTTGTTGCCGTTTTATTTCTGATTTTGGCCATCAGCACTGGCTCCGTGTGAGTGTAAGAGAAAAGCTAGAGCCTATATCCAAACAGTACATTTCTGTCTCCTGAAATATTATTTCACAGTCCATTCATGTGACTCTGTCAGCATCCATATAACAGGCATATGCTTGTCTCTCTGCTGAACAGCATGTCCTGATCTATGTTGGAAGCGAATGAGCAGGGGTCATCTTGTTGCTAGGAAATCAGTAGCAATCATCTGAAAATAAAAATCAACTTTTCACTACAATCACTGAGGATGCTTACATCTTCAGAAATTGTGGTGGTGGTGTTGTGTGTGTGCATGCGTGCGTGTGTGTGGTGGGGCAGGGGGTGTTAGGTCAGGAATATAGGAGCCAAGTATGGCCTGTGCCTGTACAGGGTGGCTTTTGGATCAGCTCTGGAGAGATGGAGAGTCAGCCAAACTTTACTGGATTAATGTAAATGCTGGTACATATGCATGAATGTTTTCAGCCAATGCACATAGCCTGGGCACACTCAGAACGCAAATCACAACCGCAATTTTGCATTGCGAAATTACCGCAATTTGCGTTTCTGATTCCCATTCAACAGAACGAGTTGAATAGAAAGTGCTGAAAAGCGCCCCAGTGTGAACCAGCCCTGACTCTGCCAAGAATCAATCTGGAGTGCCAGATTATCTCAACTGAGCGCATGGTTCCCCTTCTTAAGGTGGCCATACACTTATAGATTTGCAGCAGATTCGACCATCAGATAGATTTCTGTCAGATGCCTGTCAGGTCGAATCTGACAGGAATCTATCTGATGTGTGCCACACACTAGGAACAGATTTACAATACATTTCAGAAGTAAATCTATTGGAAATCTATTGAAAATCGATCTAAATGCATTATTGCACCATTAGTTCCAATGCAACTTTATGGGCCATCGATCTGCTGCCAACAATACCGATCGATTTGATAGAATCAATTTCTGATCGATAGATTCCATAGAATTGATTGTTCCATCGATGGCTGAAATCGACCAGTGTATGGGCCCCTTTACCCCACTTGCCGGATGTTGCTCTTCTGTGAGCCTGCACTGTAGTCCCAGTTCCATGTAAGTGCACCAAAATTCAGAGATTAAAATCCTATGTGGACCTCCAATTGAATATTTAACCTATAAAGGTAGCCATACACTGGTCGATTTGCCATCAGATTGGACCAACAGATAGATCCCTCTCTGATCGAATCTGATCAGTCTCCAGTCCCCAGGTCTCCGCTGTCTTCTCCGCTCTGGTCTTCGGCAGGAAGTTTAAACAGTAGAGCGCCCTCTACTGTTTAAACTTCCTGCCGGGCAGGAGGAACTGAAGCATGCCGGAGACCAGAGCGGAGAAGAAACAGCGGTGACAGCGGGGGCAGTCGCGCCGGCGGAGCAGGTAATGTATGCGGGCTCTATTGCGTCGGCCGTCGGGCACTCGAACGCCGCTAGCGACGTGCTCCCTACCCGCGGGCGATCGACGGTAATTTTCCACACGGAGCGATCGACGGGATCAGAAGAAATGGATCGAAATTCGGCGTGTAGCACGAACGATTGGCAGCAGATTTGATCCCAGTGATCGAATCTGCTGTCGAAACGGCGGCCAATCGGGCCAGTGTATGGCCAGCTTAAGAGAACCCTCATATAAATGTGAATCAAGTTTTATTTATTACTTCGCAAATGGCAATTTATCTTGGAAACTATACTAATGATAAACAGAATTCTTCTGAAGTGTAATTACACTTTTATCTGTGAACTTTTATTGAGATCGGCACATTTAATATCCAGTTATTGCTTAGTAAACCAGCCGTCACTCTTGGAATGGTGATAACCATTTGCAATCTGCTTCTGGAATATTTCTTGAGCACTTGGCACTTTACCTAGCCATGGAATAACATTTCTGTGAGTGTATGTAGATGAGTATTGTGCCAATATTTTGATTATTACAGTAAGGCCCCCAGTATCCAGCACAGGCATAGATTGCCTGATACATGTGGTTCCAGTTGCTTGAACCGGGGTAATGCCGATTTATGCTTCCTATCGAGACATGCTGAAATCCGATCTGGGCATGTGCACCAGCACTTGAGCTCAGCTTGCCTGATATCCTTCCGCCGGCTTGTCGATACTAACTACTACTAAGCATCCATAGGAGCAGGTTAGGAGAGGTTGTATGTTAGTGTTAGGAGTAGAAAAGGGAGGTTAGGATTAGGAGAACAGATGGGAGGGTTAGTGTTAGGATAGGAGAGGGGGTAGAGTTAGGGTTACGAGTGGAGAAGGGTGAGTTGTTAGGCAGGCCAGTAGCATATCCCGATAAAATTTCATATTTAGACACCTTGACTAATCGATTGACGCTACCAGATTAAACCTGGCAGTACATTTCGCCAAAGTAGGACAACTCGGCACAACACCGGCCCTAGAATAACTCTACTTGTCTTCATCCCCGTAGAATAACGGGGATGAAATTACCTATCATCCGGGCACCATCTTCTACAAATCCTGCAGCTCCCATCGGCTTTCCGGCGGTATGGCCGAGTGTGTCACCTGACCTGCATCGGGTGACGTTTTCTGAATATGGACGCCGGAGCTGCAGGATGTGTAGCAGATGGCACCAAAGACAATCGGTAGGTTGTTTCTACTCTGAAAACCCCTAAAGTTCCACCCGTTATCCCTCAGGCATGGCGGTTAGTTGAGCCTTCCAGATGACTGACTTCCGGATAATGGGGCTTTTACTGTATGTTGATTGATTTTCAATAAAACGTGAATTTCTAACTATTTAATTTTGTAATGATCTTATCAAATATGTTGAGTGACAGTGGAGCGCATAATGTCCGTTCAAGTTAGTGCAGGGAATACCTTTTAAAGCTCAGCTCTTATTGGATTAATTTGTTATATTTTGTTATGTTTGTAGCATTTAGTTTTCCCTTATTATTATCTGTACTGCAGCGCCACCTTGTGGATTCTTATCTATATAGGTTTGCTATATACTTTGCAACTTACTGGTTGTGGAAAATCACTTGTAGGTAGCGTCCATACAGATTGTGAATCCAGGGTAGGCTGCTACCTAGTCTTGCCTTCATTCCTTTCTTTGTTAAAGAGGAACTCCAGTGAAAATAATGTAATAAAAAAAGTGCTTAATTTTTACAATAATTATGTACAAATGATTTAGTCAGTGTTTGCCCATTGTAAAATCTTTTAAATCCCTGATTTACATTCTGACATTCTTCGGTCATCCACCTCATCTTTTAAGAGTCTGATACAGTCCATCTTTTATCATTTTGAGTTTATATACTTCTAAAACTCCTTTGGATTTGATAATCCTTTTCTCCCTAAACTCCTTATAGTTGCTTAAAGAATACATGAGAGAAAAATAAAAAAAAATTACTTACTTGGGGCTTCCTCCAGCCCCTTGATGTCTCTGTGTCCCTTGTCGCAGCTTTGCTGGCAGCCACTCTTCTGTGGTCCCCTCTGTAGCAAACGCCGATCCCGTCAGGTCGGCAGCTTCTGTGCAGTAGTTGTGCCTGTGCAGAGCACTCTTGGCCACGTCAGTGCAGCCCTGAGCAGCACTACGGAGGGGACCACGAAAGAGTGGCTGCTAGCGGAGATACGATGAGGGACACAGAGTCAACACGAGGAGGAAGCCCCAGGTAAGATCAGCATTTTTTTTTAGCATGTATCCTTTAATGCAGCCTCATTTTCCTCCTGTTTTAAGGCCTTATAAGCATTCCTTTTCAGCTTTATTTTATCTCTAATCTTAGTATTCATCCATGGAGGCTTTTTTATTCCTAGAAGTTTTGTTTCCATATGGTATACATTTACCACACTAAGGCGTCAATTCACCAGAGAGGATTTACTAAGAGAATAAAGGTAGGTAGTTTATCTCATGAGGTATTTTAACACTCTGGAGTCAATTCACCAGTGTGAGAGGACAGAGAGAAAAATGTTTGATAGCAGGGGATAATGGAGAGATATGCATGAGGAAAGTGTGAGAAAGCAGAGAGTTAGGTAATCGGTATTAATGATTTACATGGGATACTTTTCCTCTCTGTAAGCTTGAAAGTGAAGCATTGTGGGTAGGAGGCGGAGTTTTACCACTACCTGACCAGAGTATTCCCGCCTTTTACTGCCGGATCATATCATAAATCATATCACGAGTGAGTCTGAACTTCTTCACCACCTCTGTCTCAGTAAAGTTATCAAGAACTGTTCCCTCACGAAAAATACGAGGGGCGATTAAACAGACCCTCCTCCTGCGCCTTCGTCTCCTCATAATAGAAGCAAGCTCTAAGGCCTAGTGCACACCAGAGCGGTTCTGCTGCGTTTTGCAATCCACTTGCAGCTGCGGATACGCTTGGGTAATGTATTTCAATGGGCTGGTGCACACCAGAGCGGGAGGCGTTTTGCAGAAATGCATACTCCCGGGCTGCTGCAAATTTTGGATTGCGGAGGCGTTTCTGCCTCAATGTTAAGTATAGGAAAAACGCAAACCGCTCTGAAAAACGGCACTTCAGAGCGATTTGCCAGGCGGTTTTTGTTACAGTAGCTGTTCAGTAACAGCTTTACTGTAACAATACATGAAATGTACTACACCAAAAACGCTTCACAAAACCGCAAAATGCTAGCTGAAACGCTACAGAAAAATAAGAAAAAGCGTTTCAAAATCTGCTAGCATTTTGCGGATCTGCTAGCGGTTTTTGGTGTGCACCAGGCCTACCAGAGAAAGCTCAAAAGGCTCCATCTTCCACAGCAAAATTTGCCTCAGGCGGCAAAAATTCTAGGGCCGACCCTGATAGGTTGGTAACCTCTGGTGAATTGACGCCTATGTATTGAGGATATTTTTAAAAGTTTGCCCTTTCCCTTCAGTTTCTCTACCTTATAGTATACTATCCCAGTCCACCAAACTTAGCATATCTCTGAGTTTATTAACCACTTGAGGACCTAGGGCTTTCTACCCCTTAAGGACCGGCCACTTTTTTTCCATTCAGACCACTGCAGCTTTCACGGTTTATTGCTCGCTCATACAACCTACCACCTAAATGAATTTTGGCTCCTTTTCTTGTCACTAATAAAGCTTTCTTTTGGTGCTATTTAATTGCTCCTGCGATTTTTACTTTTTATTATATTCAGCAAAAAAGACATGAATTTTGGCAAAAAAATGATTTTTTTAACTTTCTGTGCTGACAGTTTTCAAATAAAGTAAAATTTCTGTATACATGCAGCGCGAAAAATGTGGACAAACATGTTTTTGATAAAAAAAAAAAACATTCAGCGTATATTTATTGGTTTGGGTAAAAGTTATAGCGTTTACAGACTATGGTGCAAAAAGTGAATTTTCCCATTTTCAAGCATCTATGACTTTTCTGACCCCCTGTCATGTTTCATGAGGGGCTAGAATTCCAGGATAGTATAAATACCCCCCAAATGACCCCATTTTGGAAAGAAGACATCCCAAAGTATTCACTGAGAGGCATAGTGAGTTCATAGAAGATATTATTTTTTGTCACAAGTAAGCGGAAAATGACACTTTGTGAGAAAAAAAAAAAAAAAAAAAAGTTTCCATTTCTTCTAACTTGCACCAAAAAAAAAAAATGAAATCTGCCACAGACTCACCATACCCCTCTCTGAATACCTTGAAGGGTCTACTTTCCAAAATGGGGTCATTTGTGGGGTGTGTTTACTGTCCTGACATTTTGGGGGGTGCTAAATTGTAAGCACCTCTGTAAAGCCTAAAGGTGCTCATTGGACTTTGGACCCCTTAGCGCAGTTAGGCTGCAAAAAAGTGCCACACATGTGGTATTGCCGTACTCAGGAGAAGTAGTATAATGTGTTTTGGGGTGTATTTTTACACATACCCATGCTGGGTGGGAGAAATATCTCTGTAAATGACAATTTGTTAATTTTTTTTACACACAATTGTCCATTTACAGAGATATTTCTCCCACTCAGCATGGGTATGTGTAAAAATACACCACAAAACACATTATACTACTTCTCCTGAGTACGGCGATACCACATGTGTGGCACTTTTTTGCACCCTAACTGCGCTAAAGGGCCCAAAGTCCAATGAGTACCTTTAGGATTTCACAGGTCATTTTGAGAAATTTCGTTTCAAGACTACTCCTCACGGTTTAGGGCCCCTAAAATGCCAGGGCAGTATAGGAACCCCACAAATGACCCCATTTTAGAAAGAAGACACCCCAAGGTATTCCGTTAGGAGTATGGTGAGTTCATAGAAGATTTTTTTTTTTGTCAAAAGTTAGCGGAAAATTTATTTTTATTGTTTTTTTCACAAAGTGTCATTTTCCACTAACTTGTGACAAAAAATAAAATCTTCTATGAACTCACCATACTCCTAACGGAATACCTTGGGGTGTCTTCTTTCTAAAATGGGGTCATTTGTGGGGTTCCTATACTGTCCTGGCATTTTAGGGGCCCTAAACCGTGAGGAGTAGTCTGGAAACGAAATTCCGTAAAATGACCTGTGAAATCCTAAAGGTGCTCATTGGACTTTGGGCCCTTTAGCGCAGTTAGGGTGCAAAAAAGTGCCACACATGTGGTATCGCCGTACTCGGGAGAAGTAGTACAATGTGTTTTGGGGTGTATTTTTACACATACCCATGCTGGGTGGGAGAAATAACTCTGTAAATATACAATTGTGTGTAAAAAAATCAAAAGATTGTCATTTACAGAAGTATTTCTCCCACCCAGCATGGGTATGTGTAAAAAATACACCCCAAAACACATTGTACTACTTCTCCCGAGTACGGCGATACCACATGTGTGGCACTTTTTTGCACCCTAACTGCGCTAAAGGGCCCAAAGTCCAATGAGTACCTTTAGGATTTCACAGGTCATTTTGCGGAATTTGATTTCCAGACTACTCCTCACGGTTTAGGGCCCCTAAAATGCCAGGGCAGTATAGGAACCCCACAAATGACCCCATTTTAGAAAGAAGACACCCCAAGGTATTCCGTTAGGAGTATGGTGAGTTCATAGAAGATTTTTTTTTTTGTCAAAAGTTAGCGGAAAATTGATTTTTATTGTTTTTTCACAAAGTGTCATTTTCCACTAACTTGTGACAAAAAATAAAATCTTCTATGAACTCACCATACTCCTAACTGAATACCTTGGGGTGTCTTCTTTCTAAAATGGGGTCATTTGTGGGGTTCCTATACTGTCCTGGCATTTTAGGGGCCCTAAACCATGAGGAGTAGTCTGGAAACGAAATTCCGCAAAGTGACCTGTGAAATCCTAAAGGTACTCATTGGACTTTGGGCCCTTTAGCGCAGTTAGGGTGCAAAAAAGTGCCACACATGTGGTATCGCCGTACTCGGGAGAAGTAGTACAATGTGTTTTGGGGTGTATTTTTACACATACCCATGCTGGGTGGGAGAAATAACTCTGTAAATATACAATTGTGTGTAAAAAAATCAAAAGATTGTCATTTACAGAGGTATTTCTCCCACCCAGCATGGGTATGTGTAAAAATACACCCCAAAACACATTGTACTACTTCTCCCGAGTACGGCAATACCACATGTGTGGCACTTTTTTGCACCCTAACTGCGCTAAAGGGCCCAAAGTCCAATGAGTACCTTTAGGATTTCACAGGTCATTTTGCGGAATTTGATTTCCAGACTACTCCTCACGGTTTAGGGCCCCTAAAATGCCAGGGCAGTATAGGAACCCCACAAATGACCCCATTTTAGAAAGAAGACACCCCAAGGTATTCCGTTAGGAGTATGGTGAGTTCATAGATGATTTTTTTTTTTGTCAAAAGTTAGCGGAAAATTGATTTTTATTGTTTTTTCACAAAGTGTCATTTTCCACTAACTTGTGGCAAAAAATAAAATCTTCTATGAACTCACCATACTCCTAACGGAATACCTTGGGGTGTCTTCTTTCTAAAATGGGGTCACTTGTGGGGTTCCTATACTGCCCTGGCACTTTAGGGGCCCTAAACCGTGAGGAGTAGTTTGGAAATCAAATTCCGCAAAATGACCTGTGAAAACCTAAAGGTACTTATTGGACTTTGGGCCCTTTAGCGCAGTTAGGGTGCAAAAAAGTGCCACACATGTGGTATCGCCATACTCGGGAGAAGTAGTACAATGTGTTTTGGGGTGTATTTTTACACATACCCATGCTGGGTGGGAGAAATAACTCTGTAAATGGACAATTGTGTGTAAAAAAATCAAAAGATTGTCATTTACAGAGGTATTTCTCCCACCCAGCATGGGTATGTGTAAGAATACACCCCGAAACACATTATACTACTCCTCCCGAGTACGGCGGTACCACATGTGTGGCACTTTTTTGCACCCTAACTGCGCTAAGGGGCCCAGAGTCCAATGAGTACCTTTAGGCTTTACAGGGGTGCTCACAATTTAGCACCCTGCCCACTTGCCAGGACAGTTAACAAACCCCACAAATGACCCCATTTTGGAAAGAATACACAACAAGGTATTCCATGAGGGTAATGGTAAGGTCATTGAAAATTTTATTTTTTGTCACAAGTAAACGGAAAATGACACTTTGTTAAAAAAAAAAATAAAAAAAAAATTCTGCTAACTTGTGACAAAAACTAAAATCTTTTATGAACCCACCGTGCACCTCACATAATACTTTAGGGTGTCCTCTTTCCAAAATGGGGTCATTTGTGGAGTCTGTCCTGGCATTTTAGGGTCTCTGCAATCATTACATGTATGGCCAGTATTAGGAGTTTCTGCTATCCTCCTTATATTGGGTATACAAGTAATGCACTCTGGGCTGAAAGGAAAAATGAACGGCAAACATACCTTGCTCCACATCAATGGCAGATCTTCCTCCACATCAATGGCAGTGATAACCTCAGGAGAGAGACACCCCATGCCACCCTGCACTCAGGGTGAGCCACCAACTTATGTGACTGGGCCTCAGAACTTTAGTATACAGCATTATGCCTGTAGGATACAGCAATATGCCTGCCAATAGAGATGACTCTGTGTGGCATTAAAGCATCATCATAGGCCCAAATCACATATAAACCGGGGGTGTCCACACTCAAGGGAAATTCAAACATGCCGTCTTATATCGCCAACCCAGGACAGATCAGCAATATCAAGCATGGAAACCGATCCTTCTTGCCACTTTTATGCTTACCCGTTTGGTTTTCAAGCTTACCTCTCCTCTCCCTGCGACAATGTGCGAAAGACCACTGAGTGTGTGCCTACTCCTGTGTCTGGAGTTCCCTAGGTTCTAATAGTGTACCTGCTCGTGGTACCTCTCAAAACACGGCCCTACGCATAGGCCAGGCTGGTCAGGACAGCGGGGACAATAAAAATTGGTGTCATTCCTTCTTCCAGTCCTGCTGCAGACACGACAACGTTTTCTTCGGATGCGTTGACCTGGGGCACACGGAATCTGATAGGCGTAATGCCTACCATGCAGTCGGCTAGTTGCATCTGGGGGGGGGGGGGCCTGGCACCTCCTGGATACAGGATGTCCAGAATGATCTGTTCCTGAAATTGGAGGAAAGATCCAGTTCTCCCAGCCTTACTGTAGAGAACAAAGCTGTTGTAAACTGCCAATTGAATCAGATAAAAAGACACTTTCTTATACCAGCGTCTTGTTTTCCGGGCAATTAAATAGGGCGCTAACCTCTGGTCATTGAAGTCCACCCCTCCCATGTTGACATTATATTCGTGGACGACAAGGGGCTTTACAATGACCTTAGTTGCCCGTTGAATTTGGACTGTCGTGTCTGTGTGAATGGTGGACAGAAAGTAAACGTCCCTCTTGTCCCTCCATTTCACCGCGAGCAGGTCTTCAGTACGCAAGGCGGCCCTCTGCCCCCGTTGAAGTCTGGTGGTAACGAGCCGTTGGGGGAAGCCCTGGCGACTAGGCCGCGCAGTGCCACAGCATCGGATTCCTTCTAACTTTAAGTGCTGAAAGAGGGCCACACTTGTGTAATAATTGTCCACAAAAAGATGGTACCCCTTCCGGAACAAGGGTGACACCAAGTCCCACACAACCTTTCCACTGCTCCCCAGGTAGTCAGGGCATCCGACCGGCTCCAATTTTGAGTCTTTTCCCTCATAGACCCTAAAACGACATGTATAGCCTGTGGCCCTTTCACAGAGCTTATACAGTTTCACCCCATACCGGGCGCGCTTGCTTGGGATGTACTGTTTGATGCCAAGGCGCCCGGTAAAGCGTAAGAGGGACTCGTCTACGCAGATGTTCTGTTCAGGGATATAAGCATCTGCAAATGTTGAGGACAGGTGGTCTATGAGGGGCCGAATTTTGTGGAGCCGGTCATAAGCAGGGTCTCCCCTTTCATGACAGGTTTCGTCGTCGTTGAAGTGCAGGAAGCGCAGGATGGACTCAAATCGTGTCCTGGACATGGCAGCAGGGTACAAGGGAACATGATGTACTGGGTTCGTAGACCAATACGCCCGCAATACATTCTGTTTCATTAGTCCCAAGTGAAGGATAAGGGCCAAAAAGATTTTAATGTCGGAAACTTGGACTGGTTTCCACCCGAAAGGCTGGGCATACATGCTCTCCGGGTGCTCGGTGATGAATTGTGTGGCTTTACGGTTGGTCTCAACCACAATTAAGTCCAAGAGAACCTGGGTGATGAACAGCTGCAAAAAGTCTAGGGCCGTTCCTAGATGAGCTGTCGCCACCTGGACTCCAGACTGGGCAGTGAAAGGGGGCACTACGGGTGCGGCGGAATCAGGGGATTGCCAATCTGGTTGTGCCAGCACCTCTGGGAGTCTATGGGTACTACGGGCCCGTCTTCTTCTTGGTGGCTGCGACGGGGGTACTACTGCACTTGCCACCGTACCAGTTTCGACTTCCATGCTGACGCTCACCACTTCGCCAGGGTCTACAGAAGTACTGGTACCAAGTCCAGGAGATGCTGCGCTGCTGGTGCCTGCCTCACCAAGAAAACTATCAACAGCGCTAGCACCACCCTGCTGCCCTTGAGGCGGATCCTGCGCCACCTGCGGTCTAACGACTTGGGGTCTGGTACGCCTGGCTCTAGCCGGGACCATAGCCTCGTCATCACTATCGGTCAGGGAACCACTGCTTTCTACAGGTTCAAATTCGGACCCGGAAGATTCGACGGATGATTCTTCCCAAAAGAACTCATCCGACTGGTCCATGTACCTGTATACCTCGTCATCGGAAAGCCCCCTTCTTGCCATTGTGGATTGCTAAATTTATGGGGTTTTCCTCCGAGACTACCCAGAAAAAAAGAGCATCTACCTAGCAAAAAGGGAGTATTTGAGAGGTATTGGGGTTAAAGGAAGTGGGGTCTCAGAGGCAATCAAACAATCACGGGACAATCAAATACAATTACAGCACAATCGACTCCAATCACAGCACAAGCAAATCTGATGCACTCGGAAGGTGGTAATTGGGTGTGGTGGGGGGGGGGGGGGGAGGGTAGGGTTGGTGTGGTGGGGTGGGTTGGGTGTGGTGGGGGGAGGGTTGGGTGTGGTGGGGGGGAGGGTTGGGTGTGGTGGGGGGGAGGGACAATCGAAGCCGATCACGGGACAATCAAATACAATCGCAGCACAATCGAATACAAGCGCAGCACAATCAAATCTGATGCACTCGGAAGGTGATGGGGGGTGGTGGTGGGGTGGGGGTTGGTGGGAAGTGGGGTCTCAGAGGCAATCAAACAATCACGGGACAATCGAAGCCAATCACGGGACAATCAAACACAATCGCAGCACAATCGAATACAAGCGCAGCACAATCAAATCTGATGCACTCGGAAGGTGATGGGGGGTGGGGGTGGTGGTGGGGTGGGGGTTGGTGGGAAGTGGGGTCTCAGAGGCAATCAAACAATCACGGGACAATCGAAGCAGATCACGGGACAATCAAATACAATCGCAGCACAATCGAATACAAGCGCAGCACAATCGAATACAAGCGCAGCACAGTCAAATACAATGCACTTGGACGGTGATTAGGGGGGGGGTCTGAGGGCGATTTGAGGGGGTGGGGGGTTGATCAGGAGCCCGCACGGGGCAGACTGAGTCCTGATCTGATGAGAGGCAGACACAGGGGGTTACTGATCGCAGATCAGTTAGTGATCGCTGGGGAGGACAGATGTAAACAAAGAGCAGGGGATGTAATCAGGAGGGGGGTATGAGGGCAATCGAGGGCCTGGGCAGGTGATCGGTTACCCCCGCGGGGCAGTTAGGGTCTGCTCTGATGGGTGGGGGTGCTGAGGGGTGATGGACAGGTGATAGACAGGTGATCAGAGGGGGATCAGAGGGCGATCAGGGGGTAAGGTAGCTGTATACAGATGTATACAGTATACAGGGGGGTAGTCTGGGATGGGGTCTGGGGGTGATCTAAAGGTAGGGGGGGGGGGATCAGGGGTGACTAGGAGGCAGTTAGGGACCTAAACTAAGGGGCAGCGTCGCTAGTTAGTGGCAGGTGGGGGGGGTGGGGGTTTTGCAGGGGTGCAAGGGTGCTAGGCAGGGGTCTGCTGGGGTGATCAGGGGGGGTATGAGGCCTGGGGTGGGTGATCAGGGGGCTGTAAGGCAAAAAAAAGGCTGTGTGCTGGGTACTTACAAAGTGCTTCCTCCTCGCTAGTGGTCTCTGCAACAATGAGACCACGAGGCGAGGAGGAAGCACGTATAAGGCACTTTGTTTACTTAACAAAGTGCCTTATACATTCTGATTGGCTACAGTATCGGATTCCTCCGCTCGCCGGCTCTGCTAAGTGGCCGGCGAGCGGAGACAAAATGCCCAAGTAACGATCCCGGGCGGAGGATCGCGTCACTGATGACGCGATCGCTCCGCCCATGCCCCTACAAGGACCGCCGCCAATTGTCAATACGGCGGTCCTTGCGGGGTGCACTTCCCGGCCGCCAATTGTCAATACGGCGGTCGGGAAGTGGTTAAACGTTGCTTTTCTAAAATTCATAGTATTAGTTATGCCACTGCTCCATGATCTGTTAATCACCAGATTAACAATTTCAACCCTGTGGGCATTTTTCACCTTAGGGCCCGTTTCCACTAGGAGCGGTGCGATGCGGCTACATAGCCGCATCGAACCGCAGGTGTGCTGAAACACATACACGGAAATGGAAGTGTTTCCACTGCGTGCATGTTGTGCGGAGCGATCCGAGAATCTGCAGCATGCTGCAGATTCTCGCACGGCCGCATCCGCCCGCAGCCGCGTCCCATCTCCGCCATTGACTTCCGCATCAGGAGATGCGGAAGTGATGCGGCCGGTGGCGGAAGTGATGCGATGCGGCTAGGTAGCCGCATTCGCATCATTTAGTAGTGGAAACTGGCCCGTATGGACGAGAGGAATTTTCACCTGTCAGCACTCCTCCCATTCATTCCCCAATAACTTTATCACTACTGATCACAACGAAATGATCTATACCTTGTTTTTTCCGCCACCAATTAGGCTTTCTTTGGGTGGTACATTATCAACTGCAACAAACACAATTGCTAACTTCCAGTCAGAGCAATACCCTGCCTCTATCTGGCCAGCAGACGCTAGTCAGCCAATCAGGTGCACTGTCATACACCCTTTGCCTGCTGTACCATACCTAGCAGGAATTACATAGATTAGCATTCAGGTGGGAGGCTTCGGTTGGACGCATTCGTGAATTGCGTCGTTTACAGGGACGCCCCGTGTAGGCACATCTCCCACACGGTCCCCTCCCTAACCACTCACCTGTCAACCGCATCCTAGAAGCTGCAAAAAATAAATTTAAAATCACAAACACTGGTCCACATGACAGCCCAGGGGCCCCAGGTCTCTCTCACTCACTGGGGCCCCCAAACCACCATGCGACACCTAGAGGGAAGTGCGGGCAAGCCCTGGACCTCTCACCTCCAGGGAACTCACCCCACCACCTCTAAACTGAATGCCAACCTGGGGCCCCTGGGCTGTCATGTGGACCAGTGTTGGTGGTACATTATCCTAAGAATGATTTTATTCTGAATGCATTATGATGGGAATAATAAGAACAAAATTGGAAAAAATGCATTATTTTACAGTTTTCAGCCATTATAGTTTTAAAAAAATTCATGCTACCATAATTAAAATCCACACATTTTATTTGGCCATTTGTCCCAGTTATTGCAACATTAAAATTATATCCCTAGTACAATGTATGGTGACAATATTTTATTTGGAAATAAAGGTGCATTTTTTCAGTTTTACATCCATCACTCATTTTTAGCCCATTATTTCATAATTATATGCCCTCTTGTCATAAATATCATTATTTTTCCCCCCCTAAAGTCAGTAGGTGTACTTTACTATTTGGTCACAAGATGTCCCCGCTGAGCAAAAATACTATTAGCGTACTTTGTACGTTACATAGGATACAATGTATTGTTACATTGTAACTAGGGGAAGTCGGAAGCCTCCAATTACAGTGGCAGCGGGAAGATTATGAATGGAAACATTGTTTCCATTCATAAATTTAACGATCGGGCGGCGGAAACTGGCGGAAATCAGTGGCGGGAGATAGCACGGCAGCTCTATGTAAGAATGAAAAATGTTTTTGAACAAAAACAGTGTTTATTCTTGGTGGACATGCTCAGATTGGCACAGGGGACTTTTGTCCCCTGCAGCCAATCCCCACTGCTAGCAGCAGCAGCGCGATCGCCTGCAGACCACCCAAACTGTAGGGACGTGACTAGCGCATCCCTGAGGCTCTAGCTGCTGCTGCAGGCGTGAAGCTCACGCCCGCGCGGCATAAATGGTTAAATGTTATCATTTTGTGATCATTGTTCTCCTAATGTTCTTGAACCCATACATTTGATACATTATCTGCTTTTTTTAAATTGCTGAATCCAGTGGCACATTCCCTCTAGTTGGTGTAGTTATCATTTGAGTCAGGTACCCGTCCTGTAGTGTTGTTAGTTTGCCACTCTTACCAGAATGAGTAGCTTCCAAATCCCAATCAATGTCTGGGTCTTTGAAGCCACCCACTTTGACCTCAATTCACTTGTAGCTTTTTCAGACTCCTATAGTTGTTACTGTTCTCATGGATACAGTATGTGGCAGCCTATAGCACTCCCCAATAAGCAATTGTGATTATGACAACACATCTTCACAATTGTCATCCAGTTCTTTGTTTATAGCAGCTGAAAAATAGTTTTTAACAGAGACAAAACCCTGCACCCTTTTCTTCCTGGTTTATCTTTTTTAAACACATGGGGCTTGATTCACAAGAGTGCTAACTGTTAGCACGGCCGTTTTCGCGCGAATTTTCGCATTGCGCGCGATCGCGAATTTCCGTGCGAAACGATAACGTTTTCGCGCGCAAACGCGAATTTTACTGCGAAATCGATATCGTTTTCGCGCGAAAATTCGCATTTGCGCGCGAAACCGTTATCGTTTTGCGCGAAAATTCGCGATCGCGCGCGATGCGAAAATTCGCGCGAAAACGGCCGTGCTAACAGTTAGCACTCTTTTGTGAATCAAGCCCATTGTATCCCTTTGCTATCCAGTCATGGCTTTCATCCATCCATGTCTCCATTATTCCCAATGTCATAGCCTTTGTCGATCAAAACTAACTCTAGTTCATCCATTTTTTTTTATAAGGCTCTTTTCTGAATTAGTTACATGCACTTTATATTTTACCACCACATTTTCCCATTTTGGTTACATGTAATGGGCTATATAAAATTGAACTAACTTCTTGTCATTACAGTTGTAATTGTTTTCATGTAACCTCAATTAGTCATAATAGTTAATTGTCACAACAGGACTATGAAAATTCACAATTATTGATTGCAATCCAAATTGAGATTGATTGTGTAGGACATTCTGTCCCTGGCCTGAAAAGACAAAGCCTTATTCTAATGCTGGGTACACACGATACGTATTTCCGCTCGATAGATGGATTCGATAGATAATTCCCGTCATGTCCAATATTCCTTTCAATCGATTCTGTGCTCGATTTCTCATAGAAGTGAATGGAAAGAGATAACAGATAACAAAAACGAGCAGAAGATAAGAGAATCGACTGCAGAATCGAGCGTAAAAAACGATCGGGTGAAGAATCGAGCGGAAAAACGTATCGTGTGTACCGAGCATGAGAGACAGCATGCTTCCTATTGCCTGGGAGGAAGCTCATAGCATCCCTGACCCAGGAAGCTTACAACTAGGTGTGCACAAAAATCAACAGTGCTGATTGGTGTACTTACATGGCAGAGCAGCCCTGAGACTCAGCAGGGGGGCAGCAGAGCAGAGACAGCAACATTTGGCTCTGAACACATACTTCTTAAGAGAAGGCATACTTTTGATCTGTATGCAAAAGATATAGCTAAATTGCTAGCGTCCTGCAGTGCGATGGCATATCTCTTTTTATGGGGCTGACATACGCAGCAACCCCATTATTAAACTTCTCTTATGGAATGCCCTACAGTATCTATGCTTAGTACCAAAATGCTGCAAATTTGTCATGGTCCATAAATATGCCAATTTTGTATGTGGGTGATGAGTGAGGTCAGAAATATGAACAAGTCATACATTTAAGAATAATGTCTCCCTCCAAAAGTCCGGGGTCCCCTACCCGCTAGCACAGGGGCTGACCCGGAGTTCGGGGTGGACCCTGAGAGCAGGGCAATATAAAATAACAAGGCTGAAATCGAGCGTCAGTTCTCCATTTTGTACCACCATTGAAGGGACCTGGAGCCAGCAAGAGAACTCCTGAGGCTGGCTTCTATTAAAAAGGAACTCTTTCACTAATTACTTTATATTTCCACAAAGGACTCAAACATCTCCAATCTATTAAGTATTAATTTTCTAAGTTTTCTCCTTTTTATTCCATACTGTGGCTACTGCTTTCATAATTGTTATTAATAATATTTTTCTGCAATATGAATATTCATATTGAATATCTTAATAAATGATAAAAGGTCATTTTTCGTCCATTAACCTGATTTGCGTACCACAGAACAAATCCTTGCCTCTCCAGAGATTCAATGCCCAAAGTATTGTAATGTTTCAGTAAGAATAGATAGTGTCCTTTCTTCTTAGCTCAGATTAGGTAGTGGCTTCTTTTCCAGAATAAAAGAGGTGGTGACAGCCTTTTACTATAAAATTGTGTGTAGTAAAGTGTTCTACTTTTACATGCATTTCCACCTGGCCTGTTTGCCCAATTTCAGCTGCTTCCGCATAGGGGCGTAATTAGGAAGCGCCGGGCCCCCCTGCAGAAATTCTGATCCCCCCCTCCCCCCTGGGCCCGCTCAGGGCTGTTTTCGGGGGCTGGAGGGGTCGCAGCATGAGGGGAGAGCTCGGTAGCACGTCGGCGGGGAGGGCGGACGGTTCCCCCCCCCCTCATCTCGGGCTCCCCCCTGTGCACTCCCCTCCAGCGTTGAATACTGTGTGCATACAGGCGGCGGGCAGCGGCAGATACATACCTTCCTTGCGTTCCGCCGATGTTCCTCTCTCTAGCTTCTGACGCGACTTCCTGTTTATACGTGCTACCAAGCTCTCCCCTCATGCTGCGACCCCTCCAGCCCCCAAAAAAGGCCTTTAGCGGTTCCCAGGGTGGGCCCGGGCCCCCCGCAAGAGCAGGGGCTGCATCCCCGATTGTTACACCCCTGCTTCCGCACATCAAATGCATCCATGAGACTGGATGACCTGTAGGCTGAAGCAGATAGGGAGGCACTAAGCATTCTGGCCAGAAGGGTGTGTGTGACATTTATAATTAGGAAAAGTATGGTTATAGTCAGGGCCCAAATTGTTGGCACCGTAGAAAATTTCTAGGGTGCCAACAATTTCAGCCATGACTGTATGTATCTAATGTGGCCTATAATATACGCTTGCATTCTTACATGATTTCTAGAGTGTACTCAGTAACTTTGTGGTATATACAACACATGTAACTGTTTGCATTCATGTAGGAATCACGAATACATGTATTTTCTTGAACGCACAGGGTACATCTTAAAGGAAACCTGAGACGGGAAAATGAAAAAGATTTTATACATACCTGGGGTTTCCTCCAGCCCCATCTGCCTGAATCGCTCCCACGTTGCCGTCCTCTGCTGCCCGCAGCTACGAGAACTGGGTCCCGTCTCTGACGTCATCGGAACCAGCCTACGCAGGAGGACTGCGCCCTCTACATATCTCTCCAGCGGCTGCTTTAAAGATAGACGTAAACAGCGCACTTCTCTTATGCTAGACTGGCCGACTGAGGGAAGTGCGGGGACCCGGTTCTCGTAGCTGCAGGCAGCGGAGGACGGCGACGTGTGAGCGATCCAGGCGGATGGGGCTGGAGGAAGCCTTCCAGGTATGTATAAAAACTTTTTCATTTTCGTCTCTGGTTCACTTTAACCTCCCTAGCGTTCTGGACGAGCTAGGCTTGTCCAGAGATGCTGGAGGTCACCGCTCAGGCCCCGCTGGGCCGATTTGAACAATTTTTTTTAAACACGCAGCAAGCACTTTGCTTGCTGCGTGCCTTACCCGCTCGCCGCCGATCCGCCGCAATACAGGGCCCCCCAGCCGAGACCCCATGCGCTGCCTGGCCAATCAGTGCCAGGCCGCGCCGAGGGGTGGATCGGGTCTCCCTATGACATCACCGACGTTCGTCGCCATGGCGACGGGGAAGTCCTCAAGGAAATCCCGTTCAGAACGGGATTTCCGGACGGGCCATTGTGCCGGCGGCGATCGGAGGGCAGGGAGGGACGCCTAGCTAACGCTAGGCTAGCTACATGAAAAAAAATGTGCAAAAAACGTTCCCGCGGCCGCAGGGTCGCGAGAATCAGAATGCCAGGCAGGTTAAAGCTTCCATACCAAATATTTATATATTTGGTAACCAGGAGGTCAAGAAAGGATTTCTGCATATATGGTCTGTTCAATAAATATTGTAGATGACCTAGAGGTCATATATGGGCTGTCTACATATTTTGTCTAGACTATTACATCTTCTGGTGACCTAGTGGTTATATATTATTTATTGTATTTATAAAGTGCCAACATATTACGCAGCGCTGGAGAATAAATAGGGATACATACATTGTAACAAGGGGTGACAGAGAGGTGGAGGTGAGCAATATGGGAGTATAGTCTTGTTTTTAGCATTATGCAACATCTTATGGAATTATTAATCTGAGCAATATTAATGAATTAATTTCATATTCCAATAGATCTAATTTTATTGTGTGAACCAATATGAAGATAAACATACAAGAAAGTAACTATAAGAAACAGACAAGAAAGAAAAATAACAACATTCTATATACGTGGCTCTGAAAGTTCTCAAGGATGTGCTTTTCTCGCTATCCCTCTAGAGGGCAGTGTGTGCTAAATTATGAAGAGTGAATTGATATGGATTTCAATTATTTTGAATATTTATTGATCTGTACAATGTATTACTATTGAGAATTTATTGTATGTGTAGATATAGATGTTATGGTGTTTAATGCATCTCTCTAATGAGAGTGATTCTAATGATTATAGATGTCCCTGGTCCTGACGTCTCAAACAATATTGCGCAGGCGTAGACTAGACACACAGGGATTCCCTGGGACTATCCTAGCATTGTGATGCGGATGACGTGCGCCAATAGGAGCGCACGTGTTCTGGCATCAGAAAGCGTGGCCGCGCTGTACATGCAGAAAGATAGGGGATACGAGTTAGCTCAGTCTAATAGCCTCCCTCAGAAGCAGCTGCAGGCTGCGACTGCGCAAGGCGTTCTCCCAGGCTCCCTACTCATTTCCTCCCAGTGGTAAGCTGACTCTGTATATATCAATTTTCATTGTATTGTTAGTACTTATTTTGCACAGGGCACGTCATTATGTATAGATGGTTTGGGCATTGATTGATTGTTCATTTTTCTGCAGCTATGAGGCAGTTGTTTTGTACTTTTAATAGAGTATACAAGAAGGAAAAAGTTTTTTTTTTGACTTATTTTGCACATATTTGTACGCCGATGTGTATGCGGACGCCCGTCTCGTTGGGGAGGGGACGTCGGCATGCACACAGGTAACTTTGTATTTATTTAATGTTTATAGCATGGAACACTGTATTTACTGTGTGTCCAGTTTTCATCGGTGTGTATGCGGACGCCTGCTCCCTTGGTTGGTGGGGGCGTGGGCATGCACACTGAGTTACTATTGAATCACCTGTGTTTACAGCACTGAGCACGTTAGCATCTCTTTGAGTTGTTCACTGTATGTCATCTTTTCGTTTGGTGAGGAATCAAATTATTATTATGTACATATATAGGGATGTGTGATTACTGTATGAATAGGGAGTGATCCAATTACAATTGGATGGTGTCTGGGAGATTTTTAAAGATTTTAATTGTTTTTATGTGTAGAATGAGCTTCAAATAAAACTACGTTTTCTCATTGGAGATTGGTGTGTCAAGTCATCTCAATTTTTGGAGTCTATTAGTAGTATGTGGCTTTTGTTTCTTTTTTGGGGTGTTCATGGTTGCAATAACGGGAGGAGCCGCAGGACATCTCTGATGTGCACTTTGGTGCAGACATGTATTGGTGCTCATTTTGACGTATAATTGTGTAATCTTTGAAATCTCAAACTAAGGCCCGCGGGGCCGAATGTGGCCCCCTGGGGCTTTTTCACCCCCCCCCCCCCAAAATGTATTACTTATAGATGCAGTCCAATGCATCTTCAAATATTGGCAGCCTGAATTTAGAATAGCAGTGCTGGCTCCACCCATCCACACAGCAAGTGCAGATAGTATGCCCTGTAACACAGAAAGAGCAGATAGTATGCCCTAGTGATGAGCGAAAATCCCATTATTCTTTTCACATGAATTTTTATGAAAATAATGTTAAATTCGATTTCTTACTGAAAATTCCAGCGAAAATGTGTATTGTTATTTTTTTGCACTTTTTGTAAATTTTCGCAGCAAAAATATCTAATTTTTGCGGTACAAATTTTATTTTACTGCGTTGTAATACAAATATTGAAAAAAAATTATCGATTTTCCAAGTTTTTGCAGACACGGCAAAAATACAAGCCTGTTTTTCATGAAAATTTCTTGAAATTAAAAATAGCATGTTTGATACGGAAATGACTGATGAAAATTCAAAAGCAACACTGTTAACAGGTAATAGTTTATACATACCGTCTTCTACATCATTTCATGTATTCTCCGGCCCCCCAGCAGCCTGAAGTATGTTGACCTGGCCCTTGATCGAAAAAGTTTGGGGACCCCTGGTCTAGAGACTCTAAACTAAAAAAAATCTTCTAGCTCAAAAAGAACCCCTGGGGGTACTAACCTCTGGAGAGGGAAGCATCTGAATCCTAATGAGGCTTTCCCATCTACCTCCGCCAGCTTGATCCAGCACTAGCAGTGCCCCAGTAAAAAATGTTTACACAGCTATAATAATAATACACAGACATTCGTTGTACATTGCAGTTTTATAACGTTTGGTTATTGATAGGTATCCTTTAATAATTAGCAAGCTCTTTCACCTTCTATACTCTTTTACTATATTCTAAAAGGCTGTATGCTTTTCTACATTCATTATCCTTCCTGCAAGTCTAATAGATAGTAAGACGATGTTCTTATAACCCTAATTCTGCAATTTTTCAAATAGAAACCCTCACATTGCAAGTTATCCTGTTGGGAACAACACAGTGAGTGGGAAACTACTGCTGGAAATCTGCTACCTGGTTGATGATTGTGAGACAACATTAGGCTGGGTTCACACTACACTAAATGATGGTCTGATTCCCAGAACAGACATCAGAATGATGTATATATTTACAGATCCTATGTTAAGCATAGGGATCCATTCAGATACATGCAGACATTCCTTCTGTCTGCATTGACCTAACCCACGGTTCCATCATGCACAACTTCTTCAAAGACCAAACGAAAACTCGTACATGTCATAATAGCATACTGTCTACTGTCCAATGCAACAGACACAATGGAGACAAGTGTGCTGTTACTGTCCACAGTATGAACCCATCGTAGTATGAGCCCAGCCATTTTACAGGTTGGTGGTTGTTCATGCCATGTCTCTGTAACCTGCTTTAGCCAAAGCCCTAAAGGAAACCAGAGACTATGTAAAGAAAAAGTTTTATACATACCTGAGATTTCCTCCAACCTCAGCCGCCTGAGAGATACGTAGAGGGTGCATTTGTCTTGCGCAGACTGGCCGCGACTGGAGGAAGTTACAGGACTCGTTCCCGGAGCTGCAGGCAGTGGAGGACGGCGGTGTGGGAGTGGTCTGTGCGCATGGGGCTGGAGAAAGCCCCAGGTATGTATAAAACTTTAACTCCTCTCTGGTACACTTTAATAATAAGCCTTTGGGCCACACCCACTCTTCATGGCAACATGATTAAAGGTGGCCATACACTGGTCGATTTGCCATCAGATTTGACCAACAAATAGATCCCTCTCTGATCGAATCTGATCAGAGAGGGATCGTATGGCCACCTTTACTGCAAACAGATCGTGAATCGATTTCAGCCTGAAACCGATCACAATCTGTGGAGCTGCTGCCCCCCTTTTGCATACATTACCTGCTCAGGCCGGCGTGAGTCCCCTGCTCCCCGCTGTCTTCTTCTCCACTCCGGCTACTGAACTTCCTGTCCAGGGGAAGTTTAAACAGTAGAGGGCACTCCACTGTTTAAACTTCCTGTCGGGACAGGAAGTTCTGTGTAGCTCTGGAGCCCGAAGCGGAGAAGAAGACCAGGGGACTCGCGCCGGCTGGAGCAGGTAATGTATTACCGCTGTATTGCGTCGGTCGTCGGGCATTCGAACGCCGCTAACGACGCACTCCCGACCCGCCGGCGACCGAGAAAAATCTTCCGCACGGATGGGTCGACTGGAACGATCGATTTTGGACGGAAATCAATCGTTCTGTCAGCGGTGTGCGAGGCGATTTCACAGCCGTTTCGATCACTGTGATCGAAACGGCTGTACATCGGCGTGAAAATCGTTAGGTGTATGGGCCCCTTAACATGTCGATTCATTTCTTCACATTGGACACAAAAACATGTTGATATCTGCATTCATTGTGTGGACATCCATGGACAAATATCCCTGAAAAACTATCATCCTTACCAACAGTAGTTATTACAGTTTAGGACATTTAGATAAAGATAGGAACAACAGTGCTGTAACTGTTGGGAGATTTTTCATACACTGAGCAAAAGCTTTGGATTAAATGTAAACTTTTTCTGCATATACCATAAGGAGATATGCTGATAGCAAATGTTTCCCAACTATGATCTTGTTTTCTGTAATGAAGCTTTTTCACTGCTATAGCACTTTGTTGCGTACTTGTTGCTGGACATGGATGGATGCTGCCATCTAGTGGATTCATCAAACAAATTCAAGCTGCAAGTTAAAGCAGTGTTTTATGTACATCTAATTATCTCCTTTGTGTGATAAGAAACAGTTGCTGGCACTAAAGTCATCTAGTGTTTATCTTTGTTTGAAGTTGCAGAGAGTGTACCACACATTACCATGCACTCTACATCTCCAAAGATAAACACTACAAGAACCACCTGCAAGTGGAGTGTGACAGAGGTGGACACAGCATATGCTGCACTTCTATGCTATTCCAGGACCTCTCTTCAAGTGAACATCCGGACTAAAAATCGACTCAGCAGCACTGAAAAGGCTTGGTGTTTCTTTAACAGTTTCACAGCATCAGAACTTTGTTTCTCTTATACAAGCCTCATTTTTAGCTGCACAGAAGAAAACTGCCCGGGCTTTTTTTCCCCTGATGCTGTGTAAAGCATGATGGGATTTCTGTTGTTGCTCTCGTTCTGCTGTTTTGGTGCAAATTTTTTATTATCTTTTATTTTGAATTTGACATTTGAAGCCTAGCGCGTGCAGCTGGGAGGGGTTATCAGGACACAGGACAGTTGGAACTGTGTCTCCTGCTCCTTGTCACCTCCTTTCAACCAAAAAGATGGCTGCCCCCATGACAAAGATGGCAGCCCCCATGAATCACAAAAATGTGCCTGTTCTTTTAAAACAGGGTGGGTAAAAAATTATATTACCTATCTATTCTAATTAACATAACTAATGTAACTTAATGACAGTATGTTTGTTTAGGCTGAAGTTCCCCTTTCATGACAGCATATGTTAAATTATCCTCCTGCAGCAATGGCTCAGAGCTGTGTTATTTCCGACAGGCAGGCACATGCAGAGCTGCATTCATCATCAC